>NC_135760.1:643731-778731 GCF_052425735.1 Oculina patagonica
GTCTTCCGGCCATTGTCGTAAGCAATTCAACGTTGCTGTGAGCTACTAATCTCCACAGTCTGTCCATCCCGACTGCGCTTGCTTCTTTCAGCATTTTTGATTGAAATTACAGAGTACTGATGCCCGGCTTATAGCACTATATGCACTGAAATTGTCTGGCACATGTGTCATTGCCTGAATCACAGCCATGGCATCAATGATAACAAAGGTAGAAAGTAGTGAAGAGGGCAACACAGGAACATTTTTATCCAGCAGCTTAGGCAAAACGGCTTTGTTTGTCTTTGCCAGCAGTGATCCATTAAGTGCTGCTAAAGACCAAGGTAGCGCGCCTAGTTGGTGTGCAAACAAGTCTCTGATATACCTTGCGATTCTCATCTGGAGTCTGACCAATAACAAGAAGTCTGGCGATGAGATGTCTGTCTGCCTTGAGCATTACATCCCTGCCTCCTGTCTCCGCGGCTTTGGATTTCACTGCATTTGTAAACGTTTACAGCTTCAGTTTGGTGAGGGTGTCGAGGGTGTCATTTGTCAAGATTTGTTACCAAGATACTAGATTGACAGACGCGCTTTTGCACCGGCTCATTTGTCACTTCCTCGTGTGCTGCTGGTTAAGTGGAGAGTTTCACTTTTTTTCTATTTGCTCTTGTCGCGTGATCTTTATTTGTGCATGGCCAATAGCACCTCTTGTGATGTCCTCCCTTAGGACCTTCCCTCTAACATCCTTCCATTACTCAAAACACTCCATCTTTCCTGATTTGCACAGGTTTAAAATGACTTCTATATGTCTTATTGTTAAAGATACACAGATTGCCATTAACATTTCTAACGTGGCAATGACATTTACCACACTGAGTTTGGTTTACTACCATTGACTGATCGAGCACGTTTTCCTTGAGGAATATTTTGTTCAGTCATTATTGTGTACAACAGTAGAGCCACTGTGCAGCAGGCAATATGGTTCAAGACGCTACATTGTACATACAAAATATTCAAAGCTTATAAACAACAGCAAAGGCACTCGAAACCCTCGAAATGAAACACACAGTCATGAAAATGGTACTCGAACATTGTCCAAATGGCATGCACTATTGATGCTGCATAAAAAATTGTGTTATCTTATTCAAAAATAATCAGCATTAATCTCATTAGATAATTACATAATAATAGTATTGATAATTAGTATACGTACCAACCACAGAAACCACAGATACAGAATAATGTAAAAAAAAACATTGGGAACTTTTGCAATCGTAATTCTCTGTTTATAATATACAATATAACATTTTACTATACTCGACAGTCACCCATGAAAAATGAGTTTTGAAGATCATGCTCTCGTTTTACTTTTTTAATCGTGCGATTGGTTACAAAATCAGCGAATTGGCTGATTTTGGTGATGTTCTCAGAAAACCTAAGGAACAGCCACATGACAACCAAGATACTGGCATCGTATATAAAGTGAAATACAAATCGTGTCATTTTGTATACATTAGTGAAAGTCAACTAGCCTGGAACTCTCGAGGGGCAGAGCACTACCCTGGCACTCGAGGCAATAATGAGTCTAAAAAGAATAAAATAAACTTTCAAGAGGAGGCTCCCCTCACATGACGTCTTTTTCAGAGAGGTCCTCAAATAAAACTAATTACAAGGTTAAAAATCAAGTCTGCCAGTCTCGGAGACTCGTGGACATGACATTCATCCAAACTTTGTAGAAATACTGGAACGAGGCGTTATTTTTAAAATCTTTGCATTCCACAGTAAACACTGAAGCTGTTAATGAACGCCAGCCTTTCCCTAAAGCGTATTTGCCACTAATTGTTTCCCTTAGGGACCGTCAGAAGTTTTAAACTTTTAAATTTATTCTTTTAGTAATTTCATTCTGAGGAAGGCAACAGAAACGTTGCCGAAAATTTAATTTTAACATTTTAAAGGTAAGATACAACCATATTTTTAATTTTTATTATGACCACTGATCACCCAAACAGCAATAATTTTTGAAATACTTCTATATTTCAGCTCATTGTACTACTTTTACGTCCCAGCTGTTCAAAAGTCTACATGTAAACAAATGGTTGCTAAGGTACTAAAAGTCTCAAAATGCAAGGAAAGATTTGCTAACTGAGTGATTTTTAACTCGGGGAGAAGTTAAGTTTGTACATTTCTTCCAATTATAGCTTTCATTGCGCTATAACAACTTTTATTAAAAGTGTGACCATTTAACTTCCATTCTGAAACTAAGGATTTGAAGTGTCATCGTTTTATTATATAGGCCTTAGCAACCGTCTCTATGGTGACAGTTAATTAATTACAAAGCATCTTATGTTAAAGAGTATGATCGATTGTTTAATCCCTCCAAGTTTAGTAAAGTTTGGTGTAATGAGGTGGGAGATATGGGCCTTGTTATAATATACCGACCTGAATGTTCTAAAGTTATCCCCACCCACACCCTGATAAAAACCTCTCGTTTTTTCCTTTAAGCTCCATTTTCGCGGCTGGAAACAAGTTGAATATAAAACACTAGGCCATTAGCTTTAATTTGGTACCAAGGAAACTTTGTTCGGTTGGGGGTGCTACGAAATTGCTTTTCCAGCCACTTTTTACGAATTGGCTCATGGACTTAGTTTGCAGTGGGGACTTCTGTGTAACCATGCAAGCTCATGCAAATGACTTTCCACGAGTAAGACTCAGTTGTGTGTCATGAATGAAACGGTGTTTTCACCCAGAATGAATAGGTATGCAGTCTCTGATGTTGAATATAGGTGATGTAAAAGTGATGCTGACGGGACTGCCTCATTTTTTCGACGTTTTTGCTTGTTTACAAGCTAAAAACGTAGAATAGGGGTTATGTGGACAAAATTTGGAACCACATATTTGTAAACTCTCAAGGGACTTTTTTAATATCTCAAGGGACTGTTTTAATTTCTCAAGGGATTACTTTCCGCTGTGGGTGATCACTTGCGATCTCGTGGAAAAAACGTGACTTGTCACATTTACAAACGTTATATAACAATTTTAAAAGTGACATGTCAGCTTTCTTATCTCAACGCACGTGTGTCTGAAAGGCGATCTATAAAAAGCGTCGCACAAACAATGGATTGCGTAACTAAAACACGAATAAATAATCACTAGCACTTACATCGTTTAAAAATTACAAACGTCAAAAATAAACCATACCAAAAAACTCGCTCTTTTCAAAGATATTATTGAAGTTAAAACAAATGCAAGAGATGGGGGCTTCTTTTAGCTTAGGAGCGGTTAAAAATTAGGCCAAATTTGGTCGCTACATGCAAGCGCCATTCTATTTCGTCATCAGCCTAGGTCGTTAGGGACGAGACCTCGCGTTGACAGCAATGTTGCATGAATCGGCTTTACAACATGCGATCGTATCTACGCAGTTCGAGTGGAATTTCAGTCAAAGACAGCAAAATTCTTTCGTATTTCATCTTCAAATATAATTCGAAAGCATTCACTGTATATATGGCTTTTGTTTAATCCTGGGTCTTGATATCCGACCCTCGCAGAGCCTAGACAAAACGCAGCTTGAGTGTAACGATTTGTTTACGCCGCAATTATATGCGCAATGTTTTCTCCGACAGTAGTCGGAAATATCCGTATTTTTTTTTTCGTGCTTTTTCGTGGAGCAATCGTAACGATACGGCCTTGAACACATTGAACAGCGGTCTACCTATAACAATTCAAATATGGCGTCGCAAAAACAAAGCGTCGAACGCATATTTTGCTGTTTCATTTGCTAATTTCGCTGCCGTAATCGACTGCCTCGAAAGGTCCTTGCAATTTTAAAGTATAGAATTGTCAGATCTCGGTGAAATTTGCACTGTTTATTTGTGTAATGTTAAAGAATATGTGTATAAATACCCGGCGCGGACGAGCCATTTTTGACAAAATTATATGGCTGCATTTCCTCCGCGAAGATAGGAAATTGTTAAACTAAACTACAAAGAAACTGTAATGATAAGTTCGAAGAACAATGCACAGGATAAACCTTCGACTCATACTTCATGCAAAAACGTCGATATCTCGAAGAGACTTTGATTGATACCGACAGGCAGTTCACTGACTTCGGTTCCAATAGCTCACTTCGAAAAAGAGTGATGGCCTGGACCGAGAGTATCCACGCGAGCATTTGTGGGATTATTTGGGGGGAAACGAATACAATCGCGGGATGACGCTCTGAGGAAAACTGAATGAGATGGTGATTTCAAGGTTATGATAAGTCGAGGAAAGACAACAAAGCAGTAAGAGGACTGGGAGAAACTACAGTGAACATGTAAAACAAATTGGAACAATTCTTTCAGACTACGAGCAGTCCCTATTTTTTTGCAGAGTGCGTCGAGCTTAGCTCTTCGAAAAAAATTTTTCGCTTCAAGCTCGCCGGACTCTGCGAAAAATAGGGACTGCTCGTAGTCTACAATTCTTTCTGCGAGACAGCTACAGGGAATGTCTTCTGGTCCATTATCTTCTCTTTTTCAATGCATTGTTACAATATTGTTTGCCAGTTTGCTTGATCAACATACAACTGAAATTCAACTTTTCGCAAGTTCCGTTTGCTGGAGATCCAGCTCTGTTTTCCAAATTTTTAATCGGGCGTGGCCGATTTAAGGTTTACCCTTTGGTCGTCCTAGAGCGTAGTCTCCTGGCGCGGCCAAAAAGACGGGGATAGCTCGGGGTTGCTACAAAACCGCTACGGGTGACGCATACCGCAATGGTTTTCATTTTAGTTTTGACAGGAAATCGTTGCAGGCACACTTGGTCGACTTTTGAGTTAATGTGTAATCAGGTTGTGTTTTTTTGCTTCGGCGGAAGGACAGAGAAAAAAGCTTACGGGGCAAAGTACAGTATGGGGCCCAGTTCTCGGCCACTTTTGACGTAAACTTGTATTTCTTACCTCAGAAGAATCGCAGGAACTTAAAATTTCTCCCAGAGCTAGCTACATTATTCAGCTTTTTGGTGTAAAGCTATCGACCGGTCAAAAATTAATTTGCCCGAGCAATAATAAAAATAAAAGCTCCATTTGTGGGCCCAGTTCTCGGCCACCTTGGCCCAGTTCTCGGCCACTTTTGACGTAAACTTGTATTTCTTACCTCAGAAGAACCGCAGGAACTTGAAATTTCTCCCAGAGCTAGCTACATTATTCAGCTTTTTGTTGTAAAGCTATCGACCGGTCAAAAATTAATTTGCCCGAGCAATAATAAAAATAAAAGCTCCATTTGTGGGCCCAGTTCTCGGCCACCTTGGCCCAGTTCTCGGCCACTTTTGACGTAAACTTGTATTTCTTACCTCAGAAGAACTGCAGGAACTTGAAATTTCTCCCAGAGCTAGCTACATTATTCAGCTTTTTGGTGTAAAGCTATCGATCGGTCAAAAATTAATTTGCCCGAGCAATAATAAAAATAAAAGCTCCATTTGTGGGCCCAGTTCTCGGCAACCTTGGCCCAGTTCTCGGCCACTAAAAAGCTTGTCCGTAATTATCTGTAAAAAATGCTCAATTAATTTTCACAGTCATAAAATCACTCTGTAAACCTATTTATACTATATCGATCCCAAATTATTTTTATGATGCTTTGTTTTACTTTAGAAAAGAAGGATTTTAACGCGCCTAGTTGCCTATGTGCAGGTTCTGGCAAAACCGCATTGTGTGACCCGTGCATTTAGATGGTTTATTTTGCAGTGAAAAGGTCTTGAAAGATTTAGGTGTTGTAGAAATAATAGACAAGACAAGAGTCAGCTCAAAACTTAGAGATAAGATTGAACTTTATTTTTAAAACATTTATTTCTTTCATTCTGGCAGCAGCAGATGAAATTATATTAAAAACCAAGCGCTAAGCTGTGATAGCGAGCAGGGTGGCCGAGAACTGGCAAATACGCAAACGTCGCAAGAAAAAATTTCGAAGTAAATTAAGACCAAAAAATACAACGGTTCAACGAAAAGTTAACTAAAGCAGAAAGCTGAATTATTCTACGTTTCACATGCCAAAAATTAGCTCGTATGGTGGGGGCTTTTGGATAAAATACGAATTTAACTACATCCATGAATTTGGAGCCGTAAACAAACAACTTTTTTGGGAATGCAAATTCACCTACCTCCGCGTAAACTCGACGTGTGAGCTTTCTATATCGAATTGAACGATCAAACTCAAGATACTTAAAGCACATGAATCAGTCTATCGTTTGAAGGAAATACCTTTTTCTTTTGATTCAACTGGAGTGTGAAAAAACGCGTTAAACACAAAGTGGCCGAGAACTGGGCCCCATACTGTACTGATATTCACCATTGTGAAATTGCACTTACTTTGACAAGTTAAAGTTATTTTTGTAAATGAAAAAGGTAACGTCATTGATGTCACGCAGTGTTTTTTTTTTAGCAAACTAGATGGTTTGCTGGTTTCTGACTATGAATGGGGGTGTGATCTTGCGGTATATTTTTTGAGCCTGACTCCGCCGTAAAACTTTTTTTTTATTTAGCAAGAACTGTGTCGATTTTCATTTCTGAACAATTGGTCGTCAAGTCGTTTGTCACAAAGAGTAGAATGTTTGTACAGCATGTTTTGGAATTATTTTAGATTTGGTTAGTAAGACGCTTCTGAAGACCTGAGCAAAACATTGGGAATGTACAGTATTAATAGGAACTTGAATGGAATTTTTCACAAGTTGGATAAAGGTATCAACTGAAAAAAATGGAATTCAAAATGAGAACTTGGATTTTGTTGTAATTAAATTTTATCGCGGATTGGATGCATAATATCACGGCTTTGAAAGTCTTCAAATAATTAGAAAGGTTCCTTTCTTCCTTTTGATCTTATTGTTATTTTCATGTATTGATTATTCGAAAGTGGTTTTCGTTGATACGAAAAAAAAAAAACGGGTTTTCACTGAATTTCTTGAAGTATTTTTAGACGTGATAATATTGGCTTAATCAAATTACATTGTGCACGAAATATTTGTTATTCTTTTGTCTTGAAACTTTGAGGAAATTGAAATTTTTGTTTGACAGTAGTGTATGAAAGGCATTTTATAGAACTGAATAAAAAATTAGAAACTTTGATAAAGGTTATTTCAAAGATTTATTTTGCCTGATTTTGAAGGGTTTCAGGAGTTTTAAAGAGTGCTGGTAAACGGCTGTATGTTGTTTGTGATTACGGATCTTATTTAGTTTCGAACGCTCTAATTTTTGAAAGGTTAAAACAGGTTAAAACCGGGCGGTTTCATGAGTTTTTTGGGTAGAAAGGTACGGTGGTGGTCAAAAAAAAAAAATGTTTAGAAAGGAATGACTGTAGTAGCACGTAAGTCGGAGGTTTGCGTGAGTCACGGGGTATAGTATGCGTGAGCTGGATTTCCGGCGTCACAACGGCATGTTTTGTTTACTGAAAGATACACTCGACGTTTAGTTAGCTTAGTCGGCTTGGGAAACTATTTTAAAAATGAATGTTGTAATAGTTAATTAATAGTAATCTAGAATTAACCCACTCTCGATTGGAGTCTGTTCTGGATTCGCGCTACCTTTTCGCCGCGAAGGAATTTTGTAAAATTTCGCTAGTGGAAAGAGGTACTGTAAGAACAGTATCAATAACTCAAAAGGAGGAACTTCTTTGTAGCTCTGAATTAAGACGTATGATAAAATTTTAGAATAAGAAACTTTCGATATATGGTTTTCATATTGTTTTTGTCAATTTCCTTTTGTGGCAGATTTTTTGAGAATCAGCTTTTCTTTCGTGTGATGACAGACACAGGACAGAACGAGAGGTGGATGAGAAAGATGCCGAAGATGAATATATAGGCACCGAAAAACGACAAGAACCGTCAAGGACTTATCTTTAGAGGGCGGGGAGTTTTGGCATACTGTATTTTGAGGACTGGACTGGACTAGTAAAACGCGGACTAGTAAGACGCGGAATTGTAAAACGAGGACTAGTATAACGCGGACTAGTAAAACGCGGACTTGTAAAACGCCGACTAGTAAAACGCGGACTCAGGTAAAACGCGGACTTGTAAAAGGCGGACTAGTAAAACGCGGACTAGTAAAACGCGGACTTGTAAAACGCGGACTTGTAAAACGAGGGCTTGTTAAGCACGGACTTGTAGAGCGCGGACTTGTAAAACAAGCGCTTGTAAATCGGATAAAACTAAACGGTTTAGCGAGCGAAACAATTTGTGTTTGAAGCTCTTGTGTGTTTCTTCGACGGCATATTTCTAGCTTTTTTGAGCACTCTATGGTCTGTTTTAGCGTGGAGATGTTTTTGCAGTATAGCACATGTTCGTTCTGCAAACCCCTACTAAAACAACGGGATTGATGCTATGAGTTGTGTGCATATGTTTCTTTCTTTCCACTACTTGACGTCTGTTGAGTGCAGTCGTGTTTATTGCTCGCACGAGGTAGAACGGGGCCCGTCCAGAAATCAACAGTCAATCGTAAATAAAGGTGACGGGCCTACACGACTCCTACGTTCGTGACATTAGAATATTTGCCGTTAAATGTTTAAATTCGGTCTTTCGACCTTATTTGCTTCTGACTTCTTTCTGAGGGTACTGTTTTAATTTGGGGGCAGTATGTGGTAAATAAAGGTGACGGGCCTACACGACTCCTACGTTCGTGACATTAGAACATTTGCCGTTATATGTTCAAATTCGGTCTTTCGACCTTATTTGCTTCTGACTTCTTTCTGAGGTTACTGTTTTTTTGAGACATTATGTATTGAAGAGAGCCGTAAGATGATTGTGGCCAAGGAATTCGAAGTGTCTAGAGGCGTTTTACAAGTCCGCGTTTTACTAGTCCGCGTTTTACTAGTCCAGTCCAGTCTACAAGTTAAAGACACATCAAGAACACCCCACTGTGAATTGCCATAGCACAGACAAAATTATAGTCAATATCTTATGTGTTTTTAAGAGAATTACATAAGAACCAAGGCATGTCTTGTCTTGCCTTACATTGACATGCAATAATTTGGAAATACTAAGCTCGTAACAGTTTAAGACAGAATCCATCAGGAATTTGAGTAACATTAATTTTAGTTACGCAAAAATTGAGCACCAGAATAATTTAAATCCTTGTGTTCTTTCATACCTTGTTAAAGGCTTGACATGTGATAACACCAACATAACACCAACAACAGTTCTTTATCAGTGGGGATTGAAGAAAAAAATGGAAACATCATCACACAGTTGACCCCCATGCAAAAACACTCCAGGATGTCACGGGGCTGTTTGGTGTCCGTCTGCCAATTTCTAACTTCAAATTCCAATGTTAAATTCACATTAAATTTTCAATATTTCTTAGTTGTCTAAATTTTACTAATTCTTTTAAAAAAACTATCACCTGCCAAACATCCCCAAAAATCACTCAAAAAATTACAAAATACCGCAATACATAGATACATGGGATGAGTGAAGTTTCCTTGGATTCCTTGAAACACCAACAAGATATTTCCGTTTAAGGTGGCTGATAATGGGTTTCAGTATTTCCCAGTCCTTATACTTTGGTTCAGGACTAAAAGCCTTCATCAATTGCTATTACAGTAATGGTATGAAACAAATGTTCAATCATTCATCAACAAGTTGTGATCATTTTCTTGACAATAGTAGTTCCCCGGTAAACAGTTGTAGTACTGTCCCATCAAAGTGCAATGCCTGGAAAATACCGAAAAGCACACGACCTTCAGGTGAAACCGCACCTTACAGTATTACCAATACACTGCACTTTGCTAAGTCTTAAAACTTTACATTGTCTATTCGTCTACTTCAATCGTTTATTTGTATTGTGTGAGATACATTTATAAATTGAAACCATCATGTCTTTAAGTAATAATGCAATCTCGACAACGTTCTAGATATTATATTATGCACACTAATACAGCTCATGCAAGCCCTGTGACTTACACAAACACAGTCGGACTGAGTGCTTAACTTAAGTAACTGCTTCGTGGTTTCTGCTGTACTGAACCCTGCCTTTCAAGGCAAAGCGCCCGATTTTAAGCTTCTCAAGCTTCTCAATGTTCTTGTTGTTTATGAAGTTATCGTTTTCTGTTGCCATCTCTCTCTTAAAATGGGTCGGTCGGCAATTAAATGTTCACATTGCGGTGGGGGACCCTGGGTAGGTGAGGTACCCCACTTACCCGTGGTGAAGAAAACTTGTCTTCACATGCAACCCCGGGGAGGTGGGGTGAGGTTTAAAATGCTATCGCGTGGTCACAAAGTACGCACATAAACAAAGATGGCGGACAAAAGACGCCTAATGGTGGGAAACGCGATTTTCCATTCATTGACATCGTCGGAAGAACTCGCCACGCTGGTAGTGGTTGGCGGCCATTTTTTTTGGCGGGCTTTGCGCAATTTCGATTTAATTACCCCGGCTAGGCGGGTAACCACACTCTCAAGCTTTCACATGGAGAAAACTCACCCCAGCTAGGCGGGTTACCCGGTTAGCCGGGCCGGGTACCCCACCTCACATGTGAACGCAATCAAGAAAAAAAAAGAGAGATTGTATGAAGAGATTGGTAACCTCACCGAGGTGAGGTACCTCACCTACCCGGAGGCCCCCCACCGCCATGTGAACAGCCACCACCATTCGACTTTTCGCGCGACCGTAGGCTGCGTGGTGACATAAACTAAAGTAACGCTAGCGTTAGCTACAGGTAACGGATAGACATGAGGTGTAACGCTGTCTATCTCAGAAGTCCACACGAAGGTTAAAGAGGCTTTAATTAAATTTTTAAAGTAAAAGTTACGGTGTATCCACCTCTATGCAGGCAAAAAAGGTCAACCATCTTAGCTGATAGTTAACTGAACGTTTTTTAGCTATCAATTCAAAAGAAAACCGCCATTTCTCAGCTGACAGTTACAATTTTGGCCAATAGCGAAGCGCGCGAGGTCTAAAAATAGAATGCAAATGAATATAACCGCCACGACTCTCAGAAAACATCAGCGTGTTCTGAGAGAAGCAGAAGCAATCTAGGCGAAGTTTTCGTTTTATGAAAGTGTTTAAGGAACACCGGCTGCCTTAAAAAGTGTTTTAGGAAAATCGTCCGCCATTTCGGTTTGTTTTTCTGAGTCTTGTCTGAGTCGTGACATCACGCGAGCGCTTCAGCTTTCAGTTACCCCATGCAGACCCTCTTGTACATTTCTCAGCGCGGCCGTCTTGAGCAAACAACAATTATGCAGGATCACATGGTGAAAAATTCCAAAACAATTCGCATTTAAAAAGCGCGTGTTCTCTTGCAGTGAAAAAATGAGTCACCTCAAGATATAAACTTTTTCTTTTCTCATCCTTACATTGGGACAAACACTTAACGTATAAACATGCTTTGCCTATCACGGGAAGCTTTCGCGGCTGTAATATCAAGAGGACAAAACGGAGCTGTTCCACAGAAAAGCTGTTCTTCATGCACTTCCCAGCTGGCCGAGAAAACGCGCGATTTCTAACGAACCAGTCATTAGATTTTTATGAAATTTTACATGGTTATACTTTAGAAAGCAAGAAAACTGCTGATTACAAAAAACACGGCCAGCCAGATGGGTTGAATTTTTTTTCTCAGCCAGCTGGAAAGTGCATGAATAACAGCTTTTCTGTGGAACAGCTTCGTTTTGTCCTCCTGTAATATGACAGTGCCAGTTACATCACGGTGCAAACTGACGCGAGTCAGTTGTTTATCGGCGGAATGCGGGCCAAACACAAAAGCCAATCAGTGACGTGTTGTGGGAATGCAGATTGTCATGAATTGTCCTGTCTGGAATGCAACGGTCTTCTTGAAGTTTTGTCGGTTTTGAGGAAATCTGTCCTGGTCCAAACAAGTTGTCTGCACTTGATTTTTGCGATTGTTTTCACTTAGAGTGACAATCATGACTAATCACGATGCTATTTTCTCACTTTTTTCTCAGATGACAACTTTTTTTGTCTGAAAATGCAATGCATATTTTTGGATTACGATCTGCCAGACATCATGAGACGTAGGACAAAACGTTGCGTGTATCGAGCGTTTAGTTTAGGATTTTCAAGCTCCCTAGTGCTGATGGTTTACATGCATGCATTACTTGGGAGCATACCCATTTCACTGTTCGAAATGCGTCCAGTCGAGTCCATTGCGCTGATGAACTTCAAAGACTTGGGAAATGGCAAGGAAAGATTGCTGTTATTGGTTATTGTTAACAGTGCACCACATAAGTCAGACAGAAGGCAGGCAATAAGGTCTACATGGTGGAGACACTGTACACACAGTCAGGTAAATAAAATTTACTTTATAGCGCATGTTGGAAGTAAGCCTTTGGTAGCGCCAATCTTGCACAGACAGACATCCGGGCTATCATGCCTGGCGTAGTCAGAAATTCGCCACTTTAGAAACGAGATGAAAACTGAGACGAGCTTCATCTCGGAGTGGCTTGTGGGAACGTCACTGGGGACAAGACAAGAAGCAATCTCGAGCCCAGAGTGACCCCCGGCTCCTCGGTCCGTCAGCGGTTGGTCAGCGGTAGGGTCGCCGGAACTCACTCTGGGAAACAATCTCGAGCCAAGAGTCCATCTAGTCGGTCAGCGGTATGGGATGGACTCTGGGAAACTGGAATCGATCAGATCAATTTCAGGTCGATTTTAGGAAGAACCTTAGTCTTCCATTTTTTATTGCGCATGCTCGTAGTTCCAAGCGGAAGTAAATTTCCCAGAACGGAAGTAAATCGAGAAAGTTGAACTACAGTATTACTGGTGTTTACAGTGTTTATTGATTCAACAAAAGTAACAATAACGTCCTGCAGTTAACAAAAGAGAGAGTTAACAAAAATGCGTCTGGTGTTTTGATTTCCTTTAGTCTCTTTCTTGAGCATTCTGCTATGTTTGTTTTAAATCAAAGGTGTTGTTAGCCTTCCAGGATTCCGTCCGTGAAGACTGCGTGCGTGTGTCCGTTGTTGTTTTGCCGAGGACAGCTAAGAAATTTACATAATACACAGCGCACAGACAAGCTATTGTTCTGTTCATAAAAAAATTTTGTTTGGCGACTTTCGCATACTTTTGTTTGGCGACTTTTGTATATTGGAAAGGCTTCTCGCTGACAGCGCATCTTTTCAGGATAGGTTGTATGTTTTCGAGCAAAGAATTTTTTCCTCGTTGAATGGCGGTGATATTAATAAAGACGTTGAAGGCCACACAGGCACGCACACAGGTCAACGCTATTCAAAAGGAGTAATTAGCATTTTGGCGACTTAGCACGTGCACACGTGTGTTATAATTTTTGAAAATTTCTTTTACTTCAGCAAAACAACAACGCGTTTTGTTCAAATTCTGCGTCATTAGTAATTATTTTGAATCGTGCACTGTCTGCCATATTCAGTTTTTCAACCGGAACGGAGATTTGAATGAAAACAGTAGTTCTAGCGAGATTTGTAAGTAAACTATAAATTGAGTTTTCAATCGACCTTGTCCTTGGTGACGCCGTCGTTTGTTGTTTAAAAACTCTGTTCAGAATCGACGTTTAAAGGAAGTCCTTTTTTATTCATGGTATCTTTTTTGTTCAAAGAGAAGGGAAGAATTAGAAAATACTTCATTTATTTAGAGCCATATTACGATTTCTTAGGTGTTTTTACAAAATTAGGTTGATACTTCTGAACATTTGACCATGGAAAACAAAAAAATGTTTTTCCAGGGTTTCCGGTTTGGTTTACTTCCGGGAAGATTTTCAGACTTCCGTGTTGATTTCTATTGTTCTGTGAGGGCCAATAGAGAAAAAGAAATACATTTCAGTTTCCCAGAGTGTCTACCTGCGACCCTAACGCTGACCAACCGCTGACGGACCGCGGAGCCGGGAGACACTCTGGGCTCGAGATTGTCTGGGAAACTGAATTAATTTCTTCTTTTCTATTGGTCCTCACAGAACAATGGAAATCAACACGGAAGTCTGAAAATCTTCCCCGGAAGTAAACCAAACCGGAAACCCTGGAAAAACATTTTTTGTTTTCCATGGTCATATGTTCAGATGTATCACCTTAATTTTGTAAAACACCTAAGAACTCGTGAAATGGCGCTACATAAATGAAGTATTTTCTAATTCTACCATTTTTGAACTCAAAAGATGCCATGAATAAATCAAAGTCTCTTCGAGATATCGACGTTTTTGCATGAAGTATGAGTCGAAGGTTTATCCTGTGCGGAGTTTTCAAACAACAGCGACTGACGGCGTCACCAAGGACAAGGTCGATTGAAAACTCGATTTATAGTTGACTTACAAATCTCGCTAGAACTACTGTTTTCATTCAAATCTCCGTTATGGTTGAAAAACTGAATATCGCAGACAGTGCTCGGTTCAAAATAATAACTTATAACGCAGAATTTGAACATTACGCGTTGTTGTTTTGCTGGAAAAAAAAGGAATTGTACAATTGTGTGCACGTGAATTGCGTGAATTGTGTGCACGAGCTGAGTCGCCGAAATGCTAATTACTCCTTTTGAATATCGTTGACCGGTGTGGCCTTTAACGTCTTTATTAATATTTCCGCCATTCGACGAGGAAAAAATTATTTGCTCGACAACATGCCATCTATCATGAAAAGATGCGCTGTCAGCGAGAGCTTCTGAAATATACGAAAGTCGTTAAACAAAAATTTTTATCAATAGAACAATAGCTTGTCCGTGCGTTGTTCATTATGTAAATTTCTTCGCCGTTGTCTGCAAAACAACAACTGACACAAGTACGCAGTCTTCACAGGCGGAATCCTGGAAGGCAAACAAGATCTTTGATTTAAAACCAATATAGCAGTATACTCAAGAAATCAAAACACCAGACGCTCTTTTGTTAACTTTCTCTTTTGTTAACTGCAAAACGTTTTTGTTACTTTTGTTGCTTCGATAAACACCAGTTCTGTCGATACTGTGTTAGAAATAGTTCAACTTTCTCGATTTACTTCCGTTCTGGGAAATTTACTTCCGCTTAGGGACGGACCATTATTTTTTTGGAGGTGGGGGGGGGGGGGGAGTGAAATATTGAAAAAAATTGTTTGCAGGGCCTGGAAAGACAAAATAAATTGTTTGCAAACACGATATGTATAACAAAAAATAGTAAGAATTTCTAAAAAAAATGTTTGCAGAGGTGCATAAACTAAAAAAAAAAAGTTTGCAGAGGAAAATTGCTGGCATATTTCAAGACCGTGCTTCGAAGCAACGAGAAAACGTCACAATTTTGTAGACGATTTCCAGCCAATGCACACTAATTAACAATTAGACTACGAGCCCGAGTTTTCTATGAGCGAATAGTTAAGGAGGAGCAAGAGCGAATAGTCAACGAGGCACAGCCGACTTGACTATATCGCTCATAGAAAACGAGCTAAAAACTCTAAGAGATTGGTGCTTAATTGCAGTTGATTTATCTCAAACAGGTCAAATGCGTCTTCGTTACTGATGGCATCATCAAGGAACGTGACAAACGTATCCATTTAGTCCAAGAGAGAAACCAGTTTCAGGACATGGAATTTCAACCACTTCGTGGAGGCTTGGAATTCGGGCTGCGCTTTCTAAATCAAATCAAATGGGCTAAGGCTAATTTTGACTTCCAGTATATTCTTAAGGTCGACGACGATTACTTCGTTTGCTTAAAGAGACTTATATCCGAGTTCCTTCGCGACCGACCAGCAACTTAGTATGGGGACATTTTCACTGCGAAGCAGGCATCACTTGGGTTGACGAAGCATTCGTGATTTTTTCTAGAGATTTGATCCACAAATTCCTGGCGCAGGACGAAAGCACGATGTTATGTCACCCGTTTGCAGATCAACAGATAGGTCTGTGGATGAAAAACTTGACTAAAAGGTATTTCCATGACCGTAGGCTGCATCACGACCCGCCGGCATCGTTTTTGCGAAAATTTAAAGATATGTCAAACGTGTGTGACCGGTATCTTGGAGTACATGGCACCTACCCGACCCAGATGAGACAATTCGGTCAAAGCGATAATGATGGTGCAAAAGATGCGATGGCTACGCCTGACTTCTCAGGTTTTTGTAAGACGACAAGATTTGACCACCGTGTGTTTAAACCTAAGTTTAACTTTAACCCTAGACCTTGTATAGAAAATCCTTCGTGGAACAATCATTCAACGGTAATGCCTGCTATTTACAGTCGAGAAAATTTTGGGCCGCCCACGGGGCGGAAACCCGGGGGTAAAAGGAATAAAATTGCCAAGCGGGGTTCCCAAGGCAGCAGAAAACAGGTAAAAATAGGGAAAACTCAACATGGAATCTAACGGCGGTGTAAACGGTGAGATGGCTGCATGCGGACTTCTTAACTTTCTGTCGAACTACAATGTAGTAACGGTAATTAGTCTTTTTATATTGGTGTTCGCGCTAAAAAGAAAAAAAAACAGAATTGATTTGGGTTATTGAAGGTAGTTTCTCGAAAACAGCATCAAATTATGGCAAATTTTGTAAAGTAACACAAAAATAAGTTATTCGCTTCTTCTTCTCAAGTGGTTTGCTATTTCTGTTTTTATTTTCTGTTAAAGAAATCGAGGGCCACATTCAAGTTACCCATGCTGCCCAATTTAAGGTTACGTTCACGTCTATAAACGCACACTTTTTTAATACGTTTACGTCTTTTGTCCTCAGGTAAACGACAAAAACGATTATCGTAAACGTATATTTTCGAAAACGTTATCCAAAGTGGATGAATTTGTAAACGGAGAACTATCTCCGATAAAGTTTTGAACGGCATAACCTTATGTAAGTGAATGACACGATCTGTTCATTTGTTCTGTTATAACCATCGGCACACGAAGTACGCACACTCAGTGTTAGTCTCGTACCCAGTCATTCTCGTTTAATAGATATTTAGCCAGACTCGTGTACATGTGTGGACGAAAAACTTTGTATGCACTTGCAGACGTAAACGTTTACATTGCCTTCGGATGTCTATTGTTTTAGGTTTATTTCATTTATAAACACTTTATTGAATTCAAGCAACAGTGTTGCAATGTTGCATGGATGACTTATTTTTATGTGTATTTTGGTAAAATGTAAAGTAATGGGGAAAGAGAGTTGGACATATGACACTTGTGGCGAAAGCTTAATTAATGTTGCTAACGCAGGGAAAAAAGTCAACCACGCACACACGCACGAAAACAAACTACGATCAGAGAGATATGCTGCATGACAACCCATCTTAACCTTTTTATTCGAAGACATTTTTCCCTGTTGCATTTTAGTGTTGTGTGCCATATTGCTGAATTGCAGATAGTAGCTGGATTCTCGATGAAATTGCTGTAGGCAATATTGCTGAAGTAAAATGCAACATTGCATGCATGCATTAATTTACGAAACGGATGTCGACATACAGTGAGGTTTAGTTATTACGCGCAGTATTGCGTGCGATGTTGTGTCGTGCGCCCGGGACTTAACTTTTTTTTCTCAGTGTTAAAATCAAAATGTTCTTGTTTAAGCTCTTATCTAATTGAAAAATTCCAAAGAGCAGCCTCAATAAAAGAAGATAACTCATGTTAATCAGAAGAAATTTCAGGTGTTTGAGCGTTTTCAGTTTGCCTTCTCTTTCACTGAGGATCCCGACAAACAACTTATAGCAGATTTCAACAAGAATCTTATAACATACAAAGCAATAACTAAGACTAACAATGCCAAGAACAAAATATCGAGCAGATAGAGCTGATAGAACGGTAGATCCAGGCCCCTTGGTCTGAGGTACTGCAAGCCACCTTGAGCCTGCGTGTACTCCACCCAGTCAGCGGCTTCTTTGACTGGCGGACGTGGCAGTCGCTTGACGGAGTTTGATATTCTTGCAGCTGACTCGCGGTAACTGTAAGAAAAGAAATTGCTTTATTAATTTTCCCACTTTCGAAAAGCTACTCAATGTTTCTCAACACTTATGTTACACCACTCTTCGAGACCCCGTGCCACTGGGAAGCAGTTGAATATACACAAGAGAAAATATTTTTTCTTGACAAACATGATGGATGTCTCGTTCAAACCAAAACATTTCAAAGATTTTTATACGTTAAAAACACCTTGAATTAAACATAGTGTATTGACATCAAACACAAGTTATATTATTTCTTAATATAAACTCACGACTTTCTATTAGGGGAGAGGAGTTGTGAGAGGGAGGATTCTGTGGCTGAGATTTGGGGAGCTAATTTTTTACGGGGGAACTTTTTGTTTCTGCCGGTCGGTTAAACTATTCCTCTAACACTCGCCTTGGTTGTGTTAACACCTTGCGAATCAAACTAACAAACTCCTCTGCTGACGTAGCCTCCAAGTCCACCGTCTCAGCAAACCCAGCTTGCTTTGCGATCCGGGCGTTATCAAACTGATCCCCAAAGAAAGGCGAGCAAATCATGGGGACCCCGTGGTATGTTGATTCAAGAACTCCGTTAAGTCCTGCGTGTCCTATAAATAGACGCGTCTTGGGATGGCCAAGAATATCATTCTGTGGTAACCATGACGATAATTTGACATTGTCACTCACTGAGATCTTTGATGTGCCTGTAACGTTTAAGAAATAAAGAAGAACGTATTTATTTTGTTACCTTTTAATTGTTTAACCAGTGAGATGACGTTAAGTTCTGTTCTCTTCTGTGATTTCAGCTCGCTTAATAATGCAATCACTCTAATGAGTTTAAGGTCATTGCCCCGAAATAAAACTGAACATAGATTTTCAACCAAACTTTGCCTACTGAATGATTACGTAAAGGGAACTTAAATTTTGAAATAAAAAAAGTGGGGTCACCATATTCGTTTAAAAGGGGGAATTATTACTGGCAAAGTACACGTTTTCAGCGATAATTTATTTTTCAAACATAGAAATTGATCTGTTTTCATTTTACAGAAAGAATTTGAATGCAACACCCAAATTATGAGAAAAAATTGATAGGTCACCGTACTCGTTTACGAGGAAGCGGCGATTCATTTCACTCGTAAACAAAGCCGCATAGAAAAGGCCGCCATTTTGTTTACATGCGCGCGCAAATTACTGCGCAGTAAGGACACGCAATGCAATACAGGGCAATGACCTTAAAGCCCGCCTCCCAATAGACCCACAACAGCCTATTTTTCGTCGTAGAATACAAGATTTTTTTATCGGGGCAACTAGGATTACAATTTGTCGGGCCATCAGCTTGCCGTACACTAGCCGATTTTTTGTGGCGACTAACCACGTCGAGGCTTATGGCCGACACATTTACTATCAAGATGACACTACAGCAACGCTTTCTACATGCTACGACGTGATCGAGCGCGATAAAATTGTCTTGATCTACTGCTGCACTCTAGTAGCCGACAAAGCCCGACAAGACATTTTGAGATATAGGACTGATAAGGCCCGAGCTTGACATAGACTTGTCTATATTCCCCGCACACTAGCTATTTTTTTTTTGGCAGCCAATGAAAAATCGGCTAATGAGTGGCAGGCTAAAGAAAACTTGACAGTAGTGCAAACGAATTTTGCGTAACAAACTGCCTACTTTTATTTAGAATTGTTCGTTACTAATTCGAAAATTGCCGGCCTCAAGAGTCCTCATGGGCCCGATGAGGATAAGTAAGTAATTCGAAAATTGAGTGTCTTAGAGCAGTTTTCAATTGAGTGTCGTAAAACCAAAACCAAAGTAGTTACTCTGGCCAATCACAAAGGACACAGATAATCCAGTAAGCCAATCAAAACTCGAAGCAAATACATGAAGCTGGCACGAAGCGCGGGAAAACGTGCGCGAGCGAGTCACGATTGGTTTTGGTTTTAGTGTTGATTGGCTGAGAAAATGGCGCGAGATTTTTAAACCAATCACTAAGCGTAGTAATGCAAAACCAATGCAAACGCAATTTACTTTCGACACTCAAGTGAAAACCGCTCTAGCATCTTATGCAACTATTTGTCAACTTAATAATCAACCGAATTCTCTCAGCACTGCTTAAACTGTCAGGCTGGCAAAGCTGATACGATACGAACCCGCGGGGGGAGGAGGCATTTAAAAAAGCTTTATACGGGAAGGCTCCGCCCCGAGCTCTAACCCCTTACCTTTTTATATACCATTTTGACAGAAATTGTACCCTTTTGTACTCCTTTTACAGAAAAAAGGTACCCCTTTCATATACCTAAAAGACATGACATAGACTTAGAACAGGACCCTTTTTGTCATTTTCATGTAGCGCTTAATAAATTAAAATAATACAGCCATAAATTGCGTCTGTTCGAAATATTTTAATTTAAGGCCCTTTTTAATACCTAGATGACAGATTTCCCTACCCTCTCATAAACTTTATCTTGTGAAATCCCTACCCTTTTTTATAACCAAAGCCTGAAAAAGGTACCCCTTTCGGGCGGAACCTCCACGTATAGGCCATTATAGGGAGTACCCCCCGGGGATACGAACTGGAACGCTTTATCGTTGCTGGGTTCTGTTTCTCTGGGCTCTGATCAACACCTTTTTGAAATCTGTTATCCCCTTTTATCATTTCATGTTAAATAATTAATTTTTTTGCTGACATACCTTCCAGCTTAAGTTTCCAGATAATCTTCTGTGGTAGTTTAGAGAATGCTTCAGCCATCATTTTAATGAGAGCTTCGTCCATGTTTTGCAGTACCGTACCAAATGATACTAAGATCACTCCTTCGTCACCAGCCTTCTGCATGAACTGATCCAACTCGTTCGGTAGAGTTTTGGCAGGACTGGGTAGGAATGGGCCCACAACTCGAGTATCTTTAATTTGGGATTTACAAAAAAGTAAATAACTTTAAAAAACGGACAAATAAATAAATAAACTCAGGGTAAACAAAAACTAATTAACTCATAAAATTAGCTGAATTTTTTAAAGTGCTAGGAATTGAACTGTTAATCTGATTTGTAGCCGAGGTAGCCTGCTGCGTGCGCAGGCTTCTCCTTTTAAACCTTAAGGCGGGGGTATATATACCTGAATTTGAATGGAATTTTTAGGAGGTTTAAAGCAGGGGTTGAAGAAAAAAAATTGAAACACCACCACACAGTTGACCCCCACGCAAAAGCACTCCAGGTTGTCAGGGGGACTGTCTTATGTCCGTCTACCAGTTTTTAACTTCCAACTCTAATTTTAAAATCTCATTAAATCTCCAATTTTTTTAATTTCTCTAAATTTTACTAATCCTTTGAGAAAAACTATCTCCTCCCAAACATCCCGAAAAAAATCATCCAAAAATTTACAAAACACCGCAAAACATAGATTCGTGTTTTGAGCATAGAGTTTTTAGATTGCTTAAAACGCAAACAAGATATTCGCATAAGACCCAAATTAAGTGGTGGAAAACGGCTTTTAGGTGTACTCTCGCCTTAATATTGGGATTCCTGTGGTAGCAGAGGGGAAGAGAGAAAACTGGGACTAGTACGGAGGAAGACTGGGGACGAGGGAGCCCCTCTGACTCTTTTCCTCCCCCTTGCCTTTTTTGCTCGGTCCCAGTCTCTCTTTTGCTCGATCCCAGGCTCTCTTCCGTAACAAAGGGAGTTGCCTGCCTGGGAGGCTATAGAGGAAGTTACAATTTATTTTTTAAACAAAAACACTTACTTGGAAAGAGGGGCCTTGCAGTCTCTAACATGAAATCCATTTGACCGATAACCAAATCCACTCTGCCAAGAGTCTCGTGTACGTTCTTGTTGAGTGTGATGTTGTGCTTCGTCTTAAGATCGTTGAAAATCGGACACCAATCCAAGGTGTAAGTCCCATAAAGTAACAACCATTTCAAAACATTATTCACTCTGTCCACAAATTTTAACTCTTGTGTAAGATGGACACCCCACTGCGGCACATACGAGAGAGGGGAGGGTAATCCGAAGGCAATCGCCGTGGGGGTAGAGAGAGAGGATGCAGCTAGAATAACATGTGGGAGTGACAATTTATCCGCAACTAAAGACGAACACAGATATAATAGTTCTCCAACAACCAGATCCGCGTGCCTTATTTCCTCCATTATCTGTTTGTTGCTTAGTATGTTATCACAGTAAAGGGACTGGATCATGAGTAGCTGTCTTCCTTCTTCTCTTACAGATGTCGTACTCACCAGTTTGATGTCACGCGCGTTGCCATGGTTTTTTATCAATATGGCTGCGTTGTCATCTTTAAAAACTCGTACTTTTGGGTCTTTTGCGGCATAGCTCTCAGAAGCTCCCACAAATATCTTAACCTAGGCCAAAATAAAAAACATTTCACAAGAAAACAATTTTTTAATACCAGTGCAAGAAAACTCACCTAAAAAAATAATTCACGAACAGTTATGCGAAAAGACTACTGATACAGTCGTTAGTTTTTTTTATGATATAGTCGTTAGTATAGCTTAGTTGGATAGTTTCATAAGCTCGGCGGAGCAGCCAAAAATGCTTAGGTTATTTCGTTCAGCTGATTCAATTCTGTGCTGATTTGCACATTTGCAGAATTGCTCGTGACTCAGGCTGTAAACTCTTAAGACAGCAGAACAAATAAAGTTACCAAATGAACAATACATTAGTACTAGATTCGGTTACTTTACATAGACCCTTTCAGCAAAGGATCTGAGTCAGTTTGCTATGAAGCCGTCATACAAATCACGAACAAATTTTATTGATTGTAGTCTGGTCAAACAACATCTCGCTGTTGACAACTCTGTCAGATAGTAGTTAGCTACTGATAGTAGCTACGTCACGAACAACGCATCTTGAAAAACCAGTTTTTTCAAGTTTGTCGTTGGTAATCCGTCTTTATCTTCGTCAGTCGAAACCATTCTTGTTCATTTTCGGTTTTTTATTACTCTCTTGTTTTATTTCTGCGTTAGAAAACTATCATCAGTTTTGAGGTTTCCTTCACTTTGAAAGTTATCAGAAAAGTGACTTAAATATCGTGAGACTCGTGACACTGTTCCTAAGTTGCGTCGTATGTACAAATGCGAATTTCCGGTGACAGTAGCTTTAAGTAAACATTAGGGACGCCGTTGCTTGTAAATGTACTAGCTTAAGAAAACATTTTTGAACGGTATTCCTTGCCGGCAGCACTTTCCCATTTCATCCACTTCTTCCTTTTCTATCAAACCCTTGTGTCTCATGACAGAGTGGATTTTAGGCTGAGAAACAATGTTCCTTCACTGAACTCATTCTCGTCCCACAGAGGCCGCGATCCTTCTGGTCAAGGATCGCGGCCTCTGGGGACGAGAATGCACTGAGCTGAGTTCAGCCTATATGTTAACTTATTTCAACCATATATTCAGCATATTGACTAGCAAGAAATTAAAGGATGATACATTTTCTCCTCTTTCTACTGCTTTAATGTACTATCGTGCAGTAGATCGTTTAAACCAATTAGTTATAAGCTGAAAAAATTATTACATTTGTCGCATACCTGATGACCTCTCTCAGCCAGTTCTTGTCCGAGTCGAGCAACAAACATATAATGGCTCCTTCCGAACATGGGGAACATGACAAAGTACGCAGCCGAGCAACTTGAAAGAATTGAAAGATACACCAGCGTTCGAAATGCCGCCATAGTGCTCGAAGGATTGAAGTTTTTTTCAAGACAACAGATCCGGCCCAACCTCGTTCCCAGGGCTACAAAACTTCTGAAACCTATTTAGTCACGCAAGCCCTCGGCCCTCCCACTTTGGCCATGGAGGAGGTCCGGTTTGCGAGCCCTGTGGACTATGTTTATCAATCTTTTTTCGGTCGCCGTCTTCAGTTGCGTTCCAAGTTGCAAACGAAATTTCCTCGTGTAACATGTAATATTGACCTAAAGTTTGAAACTAAGCTTTAGGAATTTAATGCTTCACTGGGCAGAACTCTGAACAAACAAATGCGGCAGAATAGATGAATATAGATCAAAGACAACACAAGCAAATTTTCTTAAAAACTGTTTACTGATTCAAGATAAAAAGTGATGATGACTACTTCTTTGACCAAATCCCCATTATTCACATCTTTCTTCTTTATTATCAATTTCTGACCGCTGCACTTCACTTTCTATTAGAAACTTCTAGTTCTATTTCTATTTTTATATTGCTGTGTCGCTACTATCGCCACAATCCAGGTCCTTTCTAGCTTCCCACGCTGTCGCTTTTTGGGGATATTGAAGTGTTTCACTCCTTCCCACGAGTGAAACACGATCGCCCCTAAAAACACAGTGTGAGGCTACTTCCTTTCATGCCTAACCTGTAGAAAGGTATTGCCATGACTGCCTCGTCTCCAGTCACTCGCGATCGTTGGGGGAAATGCTAGTTAATTATCGAGGTAAGCGGGGACGAAGGGAGACACACACACTGTCTTCTGTTTTTTCACTTCCCATCACCCACCGCTCGCGCTTCGCGCTCGCTCCCAATCACTCGCGACTCTCTATAAGAATCCGCACTCAGTCAGCCTTGGAAAAGCCTGTTCACAAGAAACATTTATTGTTCGTTCCACGATGTCTGATTACCATACACTTGATTAATTCAAAACACTAAATAAACGTCCAAAACGAAGTTGTCCTTATGTCCTCGAAAAATGTCCTAACGATATTGCTTAAACTAACGTTGAAACCCGAATGAATAATAATCTACTTGACATGCAACTTGAAAACGAAAAAAGGCCTAAATTTACATAAATAACTAAAGCAAAGAAACGAACGGAACTACGCGGGTAGAAAAACAAAAGAGACAAAAGATACTACACAACTATTTTTACGCACAACATAATGACTAAAACTAATGAATTCTCTCGTGTCCAAAGCCTGTGGAGGAGGCAGGTAGAAAATGTCATGATAGTGGACTGAAAAAAGACAATATATTACTCAGCTGTTCGTCTTGAACAAATTCAGGATTACGGCAATAAAAACAGAAAAAAAAAGACCAAAAGCCAAAACCGCCACTATTCGCATTTCACACGCATGCAGTCATTGATATTTAAATTTTTCTGAGAAAAACAAAATTTTGGGTGACGCCTTTCTTAATAACGCCTTGATTGACGGGGGTGCGCAGTTTTTGTAAGCGGGCTTTACGTTGTGGTTATACCAGCAATTATTAAAAACTAGCAATGGTATATGGTATATTGCAATTCCTGAGTTTTGATTGGTTAACAGGCAATGGTATATGAGCTCATATACCATTGATCACAAATTTGGTAGCTGATACACGGCAACGAAAATAGCTGGGGAGCTCAGATATTGCAATTCTTTGGGCGTTTTTAATAAAACAATTATTCCATTCGCGCTTGTTGGATACGAGATCGTTAAAGCCAACGAGGCGCGTTGCGCCAAGTTGGCTATCTGCCATCTCTTATCCAACGCGCGCTCGTGGAATAATTGTTAAATATACACCCATAACTAAAGTAATTAGAACCAAAGATAGGCTATTATGGATAAATAACTACTAATAGTACACATCCCCTCCACGAACTGCTTCCACCCCAGAGATCATGGAGCCTTAGGAAAAAGGGACATCCTTAAATTCTTCTTCGTGTCAGAACTGAACGTCATAAACGCTGTTTGGTGAACAGATGCCTTTTCAAATTTATCTAATTGTTTTTCATATTTTTGTAATAGTTTGTAATTAGTAAATAATAAAGAATTTTAAGCTCGGTGATTAGGCATAAATAGATTGTGCTCGGCAACTTTTGAGCAACTTTTAGCGTTTTTAGCAACTTTTTGTAGTACCAGCAACCTAGGGCAACTTTTGCCTTTCTTGGCAACTTTTGAGCAACAAATTGATATAAAACCGATCCAAACCATAAAAGGTCGTTTTATTTCGAAGGATTGTTATCTTTTTTTGATCTTTTTTTATTTTTTATTTTCATTTAATATTTTTTATCTATTTTTGAAGTTATGTTGAGTTTACAGAGTATATTGATTACAGCAATATATCTCATATAACAATGGCTTTTTGGCCTCTTTTAATGATTGTAAGAATATTTAATGAAAATGTTTAAATGGCAACAAACAAACAAACACGTTTTGAGTATTTATCTGAAACAAAACGACTCTAGAGCAAGCAACTTTTCCAAATTTTGGTGGCAACTTTTTGATATTTGAGCAACTTTAGAGCAACTTTTGGGTATATTGCGAAGCAACTTTTCCTGAATTTACTAGCACAATCTATTCATGCCTATCGGTGATAAACATGACGAGCTTAGGGCCTGTTTATATGGAGGAGAGTTGTCCCTGGTAGGAGGGTTACCCTCCATACCGAGCCACCCCGGGCGAGAGAGCTTTTCATACGTTTCTTTATAAATAGCTGCGAACTGTTTATATGAGAAATTGCAAAGTTGGCTCGGGGGGCAGGGTGACCCTGGGTGGAGGGTCACTCGCTTTGATGGTAGGGTGACCCTGGGGAGCGAGCCAACTTTTTTCCATATAAACAGTTTGGTTATTTTTGCCTCGCCTACCAGGGACAAGTTGACACATACGGAGCATGCGCAAATGCTAGAATCGGCCAAAACAACATCGAAGTCGGCGGAAAATTTGTCTAAAATGGTCTTCGACGATGTTTCAGCGTTCCTGATTTTAAAAAAGGCAGCCATAATAGATATTTCAAAATAACTCTCGCCAGTCTTTTGAACCGAGAGGGCCAAGTTTTGGCTCGGTCAACAGGGACAACTTTCTCATATAAACGCTCGGTAAAAGATAGCTCGGGGTAAAGGGTTACCCTCCTACCAGGGACAACTCTCCTCCATATAAACAGGCCCTTAGTCCTCAAAAAAAAAATTATGCAAATTAGATCTTAATCCCCTTAGTGGAGAATATTTCTCCATTAAGGGGATTAAGATCGGTAACATAAGATCGTAGTTCGCACGTTGAACTGCCGCAATGTACAGTGAGGTGTCAGTCATAATAGCTGCGGCTTCTCTGTGGAGAAAGAAAAAGCAGATAGTAGCCGGATTTGGGTTTTGATGTTCATGTCTTAAAACAGCTCAATAAAATTTCAATCGCGGATTGAAAAAAAAAAAACGCAAGATAAATATTGAACTAACCAACGAAGCAAGAAAGAAAAATTTAGCGTGAGGTTAATATTCTGCCCACAGATAACAAGAGCTCAGTAAAGAACTCACTACCCCAGTAAGACAGATATTTTAGCGCGAAGTTATATTCTGCCCACAGATAACAAGAGCTCAGTAAAGAACTCACTACCCCAGTAAGACAGAATAATTTAGCGCGAGGTTATATTCTGCCCACAGATAACAAGAGCTCAGTAAAAACTTAGCTCACTACCCCAGTAAGACAGAATAATTTAGCGCGAGGTTATATTCTGCCCACAGATAACAAGAGCTCAGTAAAGAACTCAGTTCACTACCCCAGTAAGACAAAATAATTTAGCGCGAGGTTATATTCTGCCCACAGATAACAAGAGCTCAGTAAAGAACTCAGCTCACTACCCCAGTAAGACAGAATAATTTAGCGCGAGGTTATATTCTGCCCACAGATAACAAGAGCTCAGTAAAGAACTCAGCTCACTACCCCAGTAAGACAGAATAATTTAGCGCGAGGTTATATTCTGCCCACAGATAACAAGAGCTCAGTAAAGAACTCAGCTCACTACCCAAGTAAGGCAGAATAATTTAGCGCAAGGTTAATATTCTGCCCACAGATAACAAGAGCTCAGTAAAGAACTCGCCACCCAAGTAAGACAGAAAAAATTAGCGCGAGGTTAGTAGAGCGAAATAAGTCTGCGCGCGATTAGCCAGGTTTAAGCACCGCAAGCTGATTATTATTACAGCGCTTAACATAAGCGACCGTAGTGAAACTGAAAACCCAAGCTCAAGTTTATATTCCACAAATAAAAAAATACAACTTACCATTGTGCTGCGGTGTTTGTCTTGCTTCTATCTTGGATGAACGGCGGCGAGCCGCGCTGCTTGCGAATTGCGTTACATCGTATTTCCCGCCAGAATAAATTAACCCGGCAACAGTAACCATTAGACGAAAATGCCGAATCTCTTTTCGTTTATTAGACGAAACCCTTGCACAATCTTGCATGGCTTTCCTGTTTCGCATTCACCCATACGAGTTTTGCAGTGTAGCGGGGAACATGTCACAAAAATGCGATAAAAACACTTTTAAAATTGGTAACAATGCTACTCAATTCATGTCGTAAAGACTACAACAATCGACTCCTTAAAAGCCCCAATCTTCATACATTCAACTTGTTTCCGCGGCAGAAATTACTGTTGATCTCACTTTTACCGATATTATTTTCGTTGAGTCGCTTTTACATTTGTAACTTACCACAGTCCACTCAGTCCGTCGGATATCCAATGTCGTATAGCTGATACAAAAATACCAAAACGCCGACTCAAACTTGACTGTGTTGCCCGGAAAACTTATGAAACATTTATCATCGATTTAAGATCGCAAACGATGCCGATATCGACAATTTAGCAAATAATATTCTTAAAGAAGATTCACCGGCACGTTTCAAAACCGCGAAAGCAGAAACTGCGTGACACAAGAAACAGATCACGTACACATAACTAGGACCGGTTTCATTTCACATTTCCTGGCATGCGGTGACAAGTTATGTACAAGATTAAAAGACCTCCTGGACAGAATTTTTTTGAGGGCTAAGCTCGTCATGATGAAGATGAATTTTTCAACAATGACACGAGCATGGGACAAAGAAAACATTCTGAGTCCCCGACGGGAATCAAACCCATAGCCTCCCAGAAACCGGTTGGGTGTTCTAACCAACTGAGCTACGAGAGACTCGTGGTGAGCTGGGCCATTTACTAGGTTGATGTGTGACACGCGTCCTGCCTACTGCTAGGATCAGCAATGTCGAAATCATTACGTGTGTAGTAAATAATAAAGATGGTAAATTTTAAGTTCGGTGATAAATAATAAAGATAAATTTTTCAATAATGACACGACTCCTCGCATGGGACAAAGAAAATTCTGAGTCCCCGACGGGAATAGAACCCATAGCCTCCCAGATACCGGTTGGGCGCTCTAACCAACTGAGCTACGAGAGACTCGTTGTGAGCTGGGCCATTTATTAGGTTGATAAGTGACACGCGTCCTGCATACTGTTAGGAACTGCAATGTCGAAATCATCAAGTGTGTTGTAAATAATAAAGATGGTAAACTGTAAGCTCGGTGATAAATATTAAATGAAGATTAATAACGAAGCGCGCGAAGTCTAAAAATAGAATGCAAATGAATATAACCCCACGAGGCTCAGAAAACATCAGCGTGTTCTGAGAGAAATAGAAGGAATTAAGGCGAAGTTTTTGTTTTATGAAAGTGTTTTAGGGACACCGGTTGTTTTAGAAAGTGTTTTGGGAAAATCGTCCACCATTTCGGTTTTTTTGTCTGAGTCTTGTGTGAAAACGCACAGCGCGCGTCAGCTGCACACGGCGTACAAAACTGACGTCAACACGATAAAAGAAACCAACTAAATGCACACGAAATGATGCAATATTTTCGCGGCAAAAAACGTCAGCTCGAATCGATTTCCTGCAAGTGACACAAGTCGCTCGTTCCGAGCCATTCCTCGACGCACGGACAAATGAAATTTCGCGCGGTCACTCGAGCGCGATTTCAAAGCGAGCTTAGTCAAGTAACTCTATCGACACGAAACGAGCGACTTGGAGCAAGTCTAGGGACAAAGAAAAGTTCAGAGTCCCCGACGGGAATCGAACCCACGGCCTCCCAGAAACTGGTAAGGCGCTCTAACCAACTGAGCTACGAGAGACTCGTGGTGAGCTGGGCCATTTACTAGGTTGATATGTAGAGCGTCCAACCGGTATCTGGGAGGCCATGGGTTCGATTCCCGTCGGGGACTCAGAATTTTTCTTTGTCCCATGCTCGGTGTCATTGTTGAAAAACTAATCTTCAGTTTGTAATTAGTTTTTATAGCAGTGAGTTGCATGAAAATGTAAGTCCAGGCGTACGTTTCTGAACAAGTTCCTTTTGCATTCATTTATAATAAAAAATTTTTTGGTTGACACAGACTTGCACCGTTTCCAGGCACGGCTATGCTGTCAAAAAGTACCGACTTTACCCCGTCCCTGCCTTTCCCCTGCCCTCCCCTACAAGTCCATTGTTGCCGGGATGACGTCATTAGTAGAAACGTGCTTGCCAACAAAACACAACATGGCGGACAAGGATGGCAAAGGTCCGAATGACGCTTGTGAAAAACAAGGCCAGATCAGCGACAACAAGTTGAAAGGCACGGAGAAAGATCTTCAGACGATTTTCAAGAAACTCAGGGTAGACAATAGACCGTAAGTAGTTATTGAATACGTCTTGTTTTTCCCAAAATTCACGTTTCAGTTCAATATAGCGTGGGGATCGATATTGAGAAGTAAGCTTAACGTTTTGTTTACGATAAATCAAATGTCTTCCTGTTAATTGCTATTTGGCTTACTTTTCTGGACTTTTCTACAGACCCAATACTTTATTTTAACCTCGGTTATGTGATCTGAAAAACTTCCACTAAGTGAATTGTCGCGTTACTACATTTTGACTTTCGGTTTTCTACATGAATCAGCAACAAATATATATCTGGCAAATATACGAACAACAGTTGATTGTCTTTTAGTGAATTCTATAAACGTACGCGGTATATTGTATTACAACTACGACATACATCATCCTTACATTCTCCTGTTTTAGTTTAAGCTTCTGCATTTTATTTTATTGGTACCATTTCAGAAAAATGCTGCTTATTTATTTTACAATAATGTGTCTTGAATTGTGCTTTGTTGTTTTCAATTAAAACCTCGACTTCTATTTCGGGATAAAGGATTTAAGAGATGAATCTATTTACGCTCTCTAACAAATGCTAGTTTAGTTTAAAAACTCAATTGCCCATGCATCAAATTATTTTAAACCGAGTTCACCCTTCGCATTCAAATTTAGACATTATTTTTTTTGCTGTGTCATCATACTGTAAGTGTTAACCAATCTGAATGGATTTATTGATAATGTATTGAAATATTAATGAAACTTACTGAAATAAAAACCCAAGGGCTTCAGAATGTAAAACAGGCAAACTTGAAAACAGATCAAAGAATTTCTGAAAAAAAAAAATCAATAGAAAAAAGTTTTTACCTCTCTTTATGGAATAAACAAACACCACCAAACAGGTCAAATATTCAATATTTGGCCTGTTTGGTAGTGCAGTTGGTTTATCCAGTACAAAGTTTATTCACCCGCTGCGTGACCATGCTCCCACACTTGGCTGGAATTAAGTTTGGTGCCATCCACTTTTTTAACGATGTTTATATTCTATCCTCAAGTAATAGCCTTGCAGACATTATTTTTTCACTCAAGTTGTTTCACATTGCTAGTGTGAGTTTCCATAAAATAATTTCACCTATCAAATCTACCGTTAAAATCACAAACATATTAAGATTGAAGGAGAAATTTCAACTGAAAAAAATTACTTCTGTTATCTTTAGATTAGAATGTTTCAACTTGTTGTTTTCTCCTCCATACAGCAAAAGACTTTATAGGAAAGCACGACTTGCATCTCTTGGTGATTTAAGAAATAGAGACAATGGAAACAAACAGATTCCAAGACGAATCCTTAAAAAGCCAACATTTATCTACAAGAACCAACAAGCTTCAACAATTTTGTACAAGAATCAAGCTCGTGGAATAAGACGCAGAAGACGTAAAGCAAGTGACTGTCTTGAATTGAGAAATGAAGGAAGTTCAAAAGACCAAAGAGAATCGCTCAGTGACAGTGAACTTGAATGCAACAAATCTTTCAGAGCTAAGAGTAAACACAGTGCAAGAAAAGAAATCAGAGTTGAACAAAAGCTTAATTTTCAATCAAGGGAAATGGTTGCAGACTGTAGCAGGCAGCACAGAAGGTTACAGTGTGCAAATGTACAAAAACATGCAGGGATGAACTTTGATGACACAACACCCGAAGAGCTTGCTGCTTATTTTGATCAGTTGCTCTATTTTCCTAAGCCTATGTCAGCTATGGCTGAAATGATGTATACGTAACTGCGCAAAGCCTTTCCACTTTCCTCTTGTACAATATAAAGTCGGGTCTTTTTCTCTTCTATTTCTCTTTCAAAGTAGAAGTATTATTGTTTTGACAAATCTGTCATAAAAGTATAATTTTCACTATTAGTTATTTCATAAATAAATTTATAACAATATTTGAGTTGAAAAGCTGAAAAAGTTTCTTTGTAATAAACATGTACTGTGGAGTTTTAGGTTATTGTTTTCAGCTTCTGTTTGTTAATTTTGAAATTTGCTAATTAATTTACTACAGTTCAGCCTCAAATACACTCATTTAACGTGTTATTTTACATTGCTGATGTACCCAGAGTCTTGTTGAGTCTTGCTTTTTTATTTAACATCTTCACTTGGATGCAAAAAGTATGCTGTACACAGGCTGAGGTGAACATGGATTTCTCAATTTCCTTTAAAATTAAAGCCAGGTAAAATGTTAAAATTAAAATGTTAAAATTAATTTTATCCATCAAATAATAATTTTTTCTTGTGCATCATTGGTCATGTGCCTGCATGGTTAAAGAAACCCCCAATAAGTGCCTAGGATCTCATTACAGTGGAACCCCGATATAACGATATGCCACGGGGGCAGTAAAATTATATCGTTATATCGAGGAATCGTTATATCGGGGTTCCGTCCCATACATTTTACTATTGCCGGGACATAACATATTCATCGTTATATCGGGAATATCGTTATATCGAAGATCGTTATATCGGGGTTCCACTGTATTTATTTATCAACTTTTGTGGGTGACTTGATATAATTTACATTCCTAACGACCCTAAGAGATGTACTTCTTGTCATAATCAATTTTTTAGTGATGAAGACAATTGCTTTGAATACCTTCTTAGTGGCAAGTACTGTAGTGGCAATGTAGTCTGATCATCGTTGTACTTAGGAAACACTAACAGTGGTCAACATTGCAACCTAAGCAGTACTAGACTATGAGCATGAGGCCTGTATTTTTTCTAAGTGCACCAAGTGTGAACTGAAAAAAAGCGTGAGTGGAAAAATGGCCTGCAAAATGTAGGGATGACTTGCATTTTAAGTAGGTTCTTTTTTCACATGTCTTGCCCCCAGATAATTTTTTTAGAATCAGTTTTCCACTCGCTCGCACTCGGGGGGGGGGGGGGGTACTCCATATAATGGCTTATACGGGAAGGCACAAGTTTTGGTATACGAAAGGGTATGAAAATCCATCATTTAGGTTTTTAAAAGGGCCTTTAGTTAAAATATTTCGAACAGACGCACTTTATGGCTGTATTATTTTAATTTATTTAGCGCAGCATAAAAATGACAAGAAAACGTCCTATTCTAAGTCTATGCCATGTCTTTTAGGTATATGAAAGGGGTACCTTTTTTCAGTAAAAGGTATACGAAAGGGGTACAATTTCTGTCAAAATGGTATATAAAAGGGTACCGTATTTACTCGAATAAGCGCCGCGGCGCTTATTAAATTTTTTGCACCTCAAGTGCGGTGCTTATTCTAGGGCGGCGCTTATTTGAGGGCGGCGCTTATTTAAAATTTGGACGCCACGAAGAATGTAATCTTTTACAGTAATTGAAAATAGCATCTTTTGATTGTCAATATTCATCTCTTGCTGAAGAGAGAAGTGGCGCTAGCTGTCCTGGCAAAGTTCGCGGCCTTCACAACATTTACAGAACTCCGTATTGTAAGAATGTTGGATAGAAAAACTAATGGGCGAGTGGCAAAACAATCACTTTAAGCTGCAAAACATCGCTTTTGATGGAAAGAAATGACCAAGTTTGTATTAGAGATGCTTTATACTGCTGTTTTAAGTTAAACGGAGTTCCTCGAATAAGCGCCGCATCGGGACTGCGGCGCTTATTAACTTTTTTCTCTCAAATGCGGCGCTTATTCGAGGGCGGCACTTATTCGGGGGCGACGCTTATTCAAGTAAATACGGTAAGGGGTAAAAGCTTGGGGCAGAGCCTCCCCGTATAAAACTTTTCTGAGTGCCCCCCGGGGGCTGCTCGTAGTCTACAGTAGTGTAGCAACTCATAAGCTTGTAATTCTACTGGCTCTCTAGCTGGTAGCAGTTGGTATTGTTTTTGGGGCTAGGGTATGATTGTGTAGCAAGCTTAAGCCATTTATTTGCAACCTTGCAAGAGCTGCTACCTGACCCAGAATTTAACTCCTAAAACTTACAGTACGACATTCACCCTGGTGACCTTTACATGTATCATGCTGTATTTATATTTTGGTCGGAAGGCTATTGTGGGTCAGACGAGCCCAAGCTGGCCAGCAATAAACCCTGTTTTTAATTTATATATATCCCAAATAAATTTATATCCAAAGTAAATTGTTAGATTAAGTTTTGTCCAAACTAGCATTGTTTGAATGTAAATGGATCTTGCAAACTAAGGGGCTTTATAATATTTGCAAAGAATTAGGATACACTCTTTTTTTTTTTATAAGAGTACAGTTTTTCCGACCTAGGCTGAATATTCTTATTTTTCTGTCGATTTTAGGCTGAAATATTCTTATTTTTCTGTCGATTTTAGGCTGAAATATTCTTGTGGACATTCTTAGAAAATACCGTTTGACATTTCCGTTTTAGCAAGTATTGGGTAATCAATTACAAGTGTTTGGTGTCCAGATCTGTATCGTGTTACATTGTGCACATGTACCATTGCTTTTCGTTGCAGCCTGGCTGTTTTGGCTTTAAACAAAGCATTCCTCACAGAGATAAAGTGACGGAAATGCAAATACCTGATTTTGTTTCAACTAAAAACTACATTCTTTTCAAATCTCAGCCTCGGGTTTATTCTTAAAATATTCTTAAAAATTCGCAAATTTCAGCCTCGATATTCTTATAAACTAGATTCTTATAAAATAAAAATAGTGTACATAATTAATAAACCCCAAAAAGCCTTTATATTTTTGGTTTGCGGAGATTTGCGGAAAGATTTGGGCGTTGGAAGCCTGCGATAACTAGTGGACAGCTGATTAAGGGTTAGTACTTCCTTCATATATGAAGTATTGTAGTGTCCTAGCAAATGACTTGTTGTTCAGGATACTAAAAGATAATACTAAGACGCTATAATACGGCATATACCGAGTATATACTGTTCAATGAAGAGAAAAAAAAAACACAGAAATTTTAACGGAAGTAATGTATCGTTGTATTTCTTGTGCTTTGCGATGGTCTAAGCCAGGTTCCTTAACAGTACCATGTAGAAGGATATATAGGGGCAAAGGAGGCGGTATAAGTGTGTTCACGACACCTCAAAGTGCGGACGTTTTCGTGGCTAGTTTACACGAAGATGAACGCTACCTGCTTCAAGAAGCACTGCGAATTCATGATCAAGAAATTGAAAATATAGGTAAGTAGGAGGTAATAACCTATACAAAATGGAAATTCGGAGTGTTTATATCTCCCACGTTATCTACGAGTTAGGAAATAGAATCAACTTGGTCCTGATCTTGTTGATTATAAATTTATAATTTACAAGTGCATTTTTGTCCAAGCTTTAGCTTTTATATTTTATTCCTTCTCTTGCGTCAATTAGGAAAAGAAAACACAGCTCCTCCGTCCGTGAAACAGTTGAGATTAGGTAACTTAAAATAATAGTTCAATCAGTTTTTTTCATTAAATATGCCTTGAGCTTAAAAATATAAATAAAACTATGTATTCTTAGATTTGCAGCTTGTGACTGGAACAATTGACATACTTTGTATATGTTAAGGTCTCCAAGATACAGACCACTAGTAATGTATTAATCACCCATTAAATATCCCAGATACCAGCCAAGGGACTTAAAATATGTGTTTTTATGCTTATTTTGGCTGATTTTTTTTTTTTTTGGGGGGGGGGGGATTTTTTTTGTAGATATTTGACTATTTTTGTGAATGAATAGGCGATTACACTGTTGCTCTATTTTTTTAAATTCCATTTACGGTAGTTATCGTGGATGAGAAGAGGTTTCTTGAAATAAATTATTGAAATTGGCGAACTCCTGGATTTTGATGTTTTAGGTTTTTTGTTTTTTGTTTTGGCATTTCTGACTAAGATACTTAACAAACCAGTCCCGTATCGGTTTACACAAGTCTGACAAAATGGATCTCTTTCTTCACACACTCAATATTCTTATTTTGCACAAGAGATTGTTAAAATTGCAAGATAGCATACTCAACTTTACAGCGGTCCATTAAAAGGGAACCTCAGCTGAAAAATAGTTGAATTGGTGTTAAAGCATATTTGATGCCTCTCTTTAACCATTCAAGTTGGTTTTAAATTAATATTTTATTGCATGATTTGAATGAGAAACGTGCAGTTTTGACTTTAAATCTTTAACTCATCGCCATGTTTTCTTTTGCAATGTTTCATGTAAAGTAGTGACATCACTGTATTGTTGAAGACTTCAATAAATTATGGCATCTGCTGGCCAACTTTGCACTAATAAAATGAAGCGGAGTAGGAAATTCAAAAGCACAAAAATTGACAAATCAAAGGCCCAGCATTCAAATGAAAACAAAAAACAAAAAAACATCTGCAACTGAGACCTCACACCTTACTGATTCATGATAAGAATCATTGGTCAGGAATAATGCGAGATGTAACAAGTTTTTGTACCAAAATCACTGAGGTTTATTTTTTATTGTTGCTCTCATCTTTAATATTCCAAGGACAGACTACATTACTCTGTACTTGAATGGTGCAAATTTGTATTCACCAATTTAAATTCTTACACTCTTTGAAAAAGATTCCAATTTTTTCCTAAACATACTAGTTAGCTCACTGAAAGTAGTGACCTTGAACATGTGATTTCTTTGAATTCATGACATATTCTTGGGTTTTATCTTCCAGTTTTATTATTATTTTTTTATTGCATACAAACAAAAAAACTACTTTCAATGCTTACAAATAGTAAACAAAAACTGCTTATAATGCTAAAAAGAAAAAAAAAGGAAGAAAGAACTACAAAGAAAGAAAAATTACATTACAAAAATTGTACAAATTATGATAATGCTTTACTTACATTTCAGTTGCATTTCATAATGCGATTCCATTTGTTGGGTTTGGATTCTTAGATAATGCCATCATGATTATAGCAGTGAGTATTGATTGAATCGGTTTATTCCATTCCTTGTCTTGTGTTTTTTGTTTTGCTTCTTTGTGCAGCATTTACCCTACATGTATATACAGTATGTATAATCATTATGATGGATTTGTAGTACTGACAGTGGGCCGTCATCCTCAAAACCAGCTAAGACTCTAAACTCTAGAGAGAAAGGTTTTTTTATGACTTTTTTTTCCTTGGGCAGGGGAGGGGGGGGGGGCATTATTTGGGGGCATTAGAGTCAGAGGGCTTTTAGCAAATGAATATGGTAATTAAATTGTTCTAAATGACTTCTATTGGTTCAAGTTTACAACACAGCAATTCTTCTCATTTTAGGGAGAATATATAGATTTAACAATTGGGATGACCCTAGGGATTTCGACCATGGCAGGTTAGACATCTTTGTTTGACATTCCGTATTTTTAAGTTAATACATGATCTTCAGTGGATAAGACAATACATTGAGCTTGTTGAGCTCTTCCGTCTAGTAAAAATATTGATCCTAAACCAACCAGAAAAAGAGGAACGCTACGTTATATTTTGCCGTAAAGTCTGGAGTAAGATAAAAAATAAAAATAAAAAAGGACATGATTGTAGTTAAATCTGATTTATAATAATTTTGGTTTCAGCTGCTGCCCTTGGTAACATTGTGTCTGATGTCTCTGGAATAGGGTAAAATTAATTATTTTACAATCACTCATTATAATTATTTCTTGTTTTTAACTAAGACCAACTAATGATTATTTTTCAAAGCCTTAATTTTGATTTCCAAATTACAATGTTGCAATACACGACAACTTTTACTACAAGGATAAATCATGTGAAGCATGCAGTTTTGTAATAATGCAACTTCAACAAGGAGTGTACATGTACATGTAGGTGATATTTGTGATAAATTATGTTATATTTCATTTGATACAGGCTTGCTCATTATGTTGAGGCAGCAACGAATAGACTGGGATATGAAAGCCCTAACCTTAGTTCAAAACAAACAGAAATGCCAAGAACAAGATTCGTAACAAACATGGTAAGTGCTGCAATATATATAAAACCCATGTACATGCTGTATGGGATAACATTATTTAAATAAATTTATTGTGTTAATTCTTTACAGAGATTCCAACCATCCTGATTTGATCGGGAGTCTCCCAATTTGATGCGTTGCCTCCCGCTCACCTGATTTTTATCACATTCTCCCGATTTATCATGAAATTCTGAAAACAAGGAAAAAATTGCTAATCTTGAGCAAATTTTTTGGGATCTGAGTGTCTTAAAAGTAAAGAAAAGCAAAAAAATGTCTGTAAAAAGAATAAAGACCTTAATATAGAATAACTAAGAAATAACTGAATGCCAAGATGCCGGAAATGGCACTTGAAAGAACCTAAGTAATATTTTGCAAAATTTCCCAGCGGAATATGCCCCCAGACCCCCCTTGTCAGGCTCTCACCTTCAGCGCTAAAAATACTCCTTATTTTCCTTCAAAAAGGGTTGGAATCTCTGTCTGTACAACTGCTATAAAAAAATGAATCATGAGAAAGCTGTTCACAAAAAGAAAGAAAAGATGAGTAACTTTCAAACATTTCTGTGCAATTTTGTTAAAATAATTTGCAAAGAAAGTGGAAAATTGTACTAGGCTATAAAATCTGTAATTTTTTTGGTCTGTTTCATTTTTTTTAGGGAAGAGCCCTGGGAATTGTTGTAGGATGTTTCATTGGTATGTTTCCACTGTTCTTTTACAACAGCAAAGAAGAACAAGAAGAAATGTCAGTGGCCAGTAAAAGCTAGCAATGAATTAAATGATAATAATAATTGCCATTACCTTTACTCCACCCTCTTTATATGGGTCTTCATACCAGCAAGAATTCTCAAAATCAGGACCCTTCCATTATTTGTAGGTAGTAGCCTCAGCTGTTTTGGACAGCACCATTTTAGGGGAAGCCAAAAACTTTTAAATTTCCAGAGTACATTACATTATTTTTTATATTAACTGAAGGTTGTTTGTGCGTTCTGGTTAATTGGTCACTTAAAAGCTATTTACTATAATACTGATACGGTCAACTCTTTCTTAATGGACACCTCCATAAGACGGGCACCTGGTGTTGGTCCAGTCCCTGCTATAAGTCATTTTACTATAACGAATCTCCCTATAAGATGGACACCTCTCTAACACGGACAGTTGGAGTTTGTCTAAAAGGTGTCCATTTTAGAGAGAGTTGACTGTAAACCAATACATTTGTGATTGTACCACACATTTCTATGGTTTTATTTTTATTTTTATGGTTTTGTTTGTTCAATAATCCACCTAGGATATCAGAAGAACACTTGAAAAGATTGTAAATCACTCACCTTTGGCTTTTGTGTGCTTAATTCTTTAATACCAGTAATAATTTATTCAAGACTTGTTAACGGCTTGTTACAACAGTTCCACAAAAAAGAAATTCATAGGTTGATAACCCTGTATTAAGGATTTCCTGGCATAAAAAGGGTAAAAGTGCACCCGTATGTACAAGTATTAATGTATGAATCGGTGTAAGGTAATTAAAAATAACAAATAAACCATAGAAATGCTTGGTTGTATCTAATAATTTAGAAACAATCAAACATCACAACTGAACACTTTCACAGTTGTGTACATGTACGTGTAGTTAGGTATGTTATACCAATCTAAATTATTTTAGCTTTTTACCCCTTTGCTGTTTTAAATGGTATTATTTGAGCTTTGCAGGGTAATAAAAATTATATCTTTACTCATTAGTTTTAATAAGAAAACGTATGGGTAACTGTATTTTTACAACTGTTTTTATTATGTGGGTGATTAATGCCCAACTTCAGCTCAATTGCTGTAACATGCTTTCTCCAGGTCACAGCCTGTTCATATCGCTTGATACTGAACCCAGGATATGTTCACTGTGTTATCTTCAATAGCATCCACCTTCAGTATCAATACACACGGTCATAAAGAAGGGATGTTTATTGTTTTATTTTAGCCCCATTGTATTATTGGGGGGGGGGGGAGTGGATGTTAGCAAAAATCATAACTTTAATTTAACTAAAAATATCAACAGTTTTTACCACTTACCCAGTGTCATTGTCCTTATTTTCTATTTAAATATGTCTATTTTCATTTTTCTGTTGGATCACTCAATTCCCCTCCCCCCCTCCCGATCAGTCCTGGGAACTTAGAGCAAACGCCTTATCGTATTCACTTGCCAAGTCGATGATGGTTATTTAGCAGCTGGCTTGTTAATCCAAATTTCTTCCCCATAGTCAATGTAATTCTTGTGGAAAAACCAGGTTTACCTAATCAGTGAGATCTCAAATGATTTTGGTGTTGACGTTTTCTTTCCATTTGTGGCAGGAGAAGAATTGTTGCACCGTTTAAGCAGCTAAAAACAAAACAAACAAACAAACAAACAGGTGTTTTTGCTGTTTGAAAAATAAACAGCATTAAACAGTGTGTGTATGTATGCTAGGTTTCTGTTCTGTTTTGGCTGGCCAACGCACCCAATAGGCCTTATGCATGATAACGTTTTATGCTCAAAATTCACCACCAAGCCTCGTTTGCGCGAATTTTTCTACTCCTCGGCCACCTTCATGCAGTTTTGACGTGGGTGTTCTTTTCATCTGTGCTGCTTTGTTTATTAGTTCATGAAAAAATTTACATGTTTGCATTTCAGAAGCGAGGCTTGGTGGTGAAGCTAGCCAGTCTGACGTAAACACGCATAAGCGCTTCTCTTGGGGCTATTTAACCACTGAGATGTGTGTCCGGATATGTAGTGGAGGCAAAATACATTGTGTATGTATGCTGGGTTACTGTTTCCCTTAATTGAGGTATCACAACTTATGTTACTGAGTTAATTTCCAGAACTTTGACTACTGCGGTCTGTCAAAATAAATGGTGCCTACGTGATTCAGGACTTAAATGCACACATTTTCCAAAAAAGCAATTCCTGCAAAGCAAAAACGGCTGAAAAAAAAAAATCTTATAAGGAAAGCCATGTGGGAAAAATCAAGCAAGCGCTTTTTACTATGCAGGACCTGTGTTTTGCTCAAAAAAATTCTTGCACAACCTGAAGGTGAAAACAAAATCTTGCCTAGAAACATTGTCCAAGCCCCCTCCTCCCCTCAAAAAATAACTTGGTCCGTCCCTAAAATGGGATTTAAAAGTTTGCTATAAAAATTGTTCAATAAACTTGCAGCACGTTGGTTGCCAAGTCTGGATTCACTCGGCTTCAGCTAGCCTGCGTTGCAGACGAACAAAACCTCGCAACGCAGGCTAGGCTTCAGCTCGTTATTTTAAAGTGGTTCACAATTTTATAGTCTAGCTGTCAAGAGCTCGCCCTTAGCATCCTAGTACGGCTAGCCCGATGGTGCGGCTGAAGAACGTTTACTGTAAACTACTAAAACTTTTATCTGTTAACAGATTCCGATCCAAATGATGGCAACGTTAAAACAGTTTAAAATGCCCTTTTTTGACCGGTTGAGTTGAAAACTTCTCCGTTCTAGTTTTGCGGCTTAGCTCTCCAAGTTGCCTTCGCACAGAATCATCAAACGCAATTCCCGCCTTGAGACTAAACGGTGTACAAAAAGCCAAAAGACACTGGATTATTATTGTACTATCAGAGCCACGTCGATGTGAGATATGAACAGTTGCTGTTGAAAACGATGCTGAATCGTGGTTTAAAGGTTTCATCTACCTAGCAGCTGTTCCACTAGCCTGCGTGAAGCCGTCTCCTATTGCGACAAAAAAAGACGACTGTACGCAGGCTACTGTTCCACCTAGAATGTGAACGTCTCACGGAGACTTTCTCTCTACTTCAGTGCCCAGTCCCACTTTGTGAATCAACGGTCAGTGATTTTGTTTCTGAAAAAGTTTAAGGCCCAAAATCTAAACAAACGTGAAGAAAAAGAAGAAAGGACAAGTGAAAATAATATTACTGTAATAAATAGTAAAAATGGAAAATGTCAAGCTCGGTGATGGATGGTCAAGATCCTATTGCTGATACTAGCAGTATACAGGACACGTGGCACATATCAACCTAGTAAAATGGCCCAGTTCGATTCACCGCGAGTCTCTCGCTCATTTGGGAGATTCCTGTTGGGGGACTCCGATTTTTTTCTTTGCTCCACGCTCCTGACATAATAAACATTTTATCTTTATCAATAATATTACTATCGTGACGGCACAAAAACCTAGGAGGTCTTTCATAGTGGCAACCGAAGAAAATACCGCCGCCGTCTGCTTCAGACGGATAGAACGTATGAAGATCGACTGTGGGACAAACGTCGATCTTTTCATGAAACGAGCTTAATAAATAAAATTATCGATTTGCATGTTAATGTATTTTAAGCCTCGAAATATTCGTTCTTGCTGCTCTGAATTTGGTTCGACGAATTATGTTCGACGTTTGACCCAACGGTCGAGCTTTTCCTGTTTGGGTCGACCCAAAACCGCAATTTAGTTCGTCTCATGTGAAGTTCGACGTTTGGCTTGGGCCTTAGTGCCAATTACTATGCGAGCGGTGGAATCCTGAAGCAGCTAAAATTTGTAAATGTTCTCGATCTGTTTTGTAGTTCCAGCTAAAAGAAAAAATTACAAAACAGTTCTTTGAATGCTTACTAGTACTTATAAATACAAGCAGAAAAAAAAAAACACAACAAAAGCGAGATCTTGAACTAAGAAATGGACAATTACATCAGTACAGTAACAATGAGTTGACTGACGGTATACCTTGCTTCAAAGTCTTTAAACAATATTTGGATCGTAAGAAAATTGAAGGTCTATTACCAGGATTCAATCTTTTTTAACTGGCGTAGAGCGTTTACTGTAAGTTTAATATTTAAATCGCACAACACCATTCAGTGAAGATCTTTGGAGACCTGGGGCAAGCTCGCATTTGGAGTCCTCGTCACGGCGTGAAAGACAGTAATTTTTTTATTAAACAAATGTGGTAGTCAGAAGGCCAATAACTTAAATCAATCAATCAGGTTGCCCCATTGTCGGTCCAATATTTTCTTAGTATTGGACCGGCTATTTTCCCGAATGATCCATCTGATCATAAATTATTTGTGCACTGTAATGGCATAATTTACAAAAGTGTGAAATAATTAACTTGACTCGCATGTAAAGCCCACTCGTACAACGTTTGAGAATTCTTTTTTGACCGAAACACTCAGTGGGTCAAAGGTCTTAATCCCGTTCTTTATATCCTTTATTTTGCACTATTTGCTTATTGCTATAAAAACCTTTTCAGCCGTGTAATAAATCCCTTCATTAAGACCCATTAACCAAGCTTGCTCGGGACCGTGCTAGGAGAATATCGGCCCTCGGCCTTCTCACTATACGGACCCTGCTGCGCTCGGTCAATGCAGTTAATTATAAGACCTCGGGCCGATATTCTCTCACTGTAGCCCTCGCGTTTGGGTAACAGACGGCGAGCGGAGCCCCATGCCTAGGAAAACTTGGTAAACTCCTCGAGCCGAAAAAAATTGGTTATTACCGGTCAGCGTGCGTTCGCGCGCCTGTAATCGTCACGCAACTTTAGGATGATGATAGCGCAAAAGATTTCCAATGAACTTCAAACTTTGTACACTTGTAGTAACATCACTGTACAATAAAACAATATAAAAAAGTTTTTCGAAATTTTGTTTGAAAATATTTTTATCGGCCTTTTATACCGGGCGTATTTTTACGTTTTTTTTGAACGAGAAAAATGACTTTTGGTATATATTATTAAACACTTTTAAATAAAAACTGTATCAGTGAAAAGAGTATTTATTATTTTGTCCACCAGAAAAATCAACGTTGGTAATTAAGTGTTATCAGTCAGACCGTCATGTAAGCGGTAGAATTTGACGCCAACTGACACTAACTATAGAGTCATTTTTAAAAATACATGTTTAAAAAGAGAAAAATACATGAACGAATAAGTCTGTTAAAATTGTAGAGCCTTTATAAAGACCTTTTATTCAAGCCTTTGCATTGATTTCTTCAGCACTTGAACAATCCAGCCGCATTTGCCGGCAGAGGTACTGAGGTTGTGCAACTGAAGATAAGGCTATACATGCAAATAGCTAGAGCTTAAGCAACTACTGTTTTTGTTGTTGCTGTTGCTGCCGCTTCTGCAGTTACTGTTGTTATTGTAACTTCTGCTGTTGTAATTTTTGTTTTCAACTGACTATCTCCGGAGTTCCGATCCTTTTGTTGTCGCTGAGCAAACAAATTAGGAGAGTGTGATTGCATTTCACTCAGTCTTTCCTGTACGAGTCCTTACGTCAAGCTTGACAATCCCTCAGGCCCTGAGCAGTGTACGTGATGCGATTTTAAACTTGCCAAACATCAATCTCCCTAAAGAAGATCCAGGTAGCCGGGGGACTCGTCACCAACACTCGTAAACAAGTTATATTTTTACCCGCACCATCAAAAGTGACTTCTGCTTTACCTTTTTTAAACTCTCCAATTGTTTCGAGGTCTTTACACTTTGGAGCGTCACTTGTTTGATGTTCGCTTTTAAAACTTGCCTGCAAAACTGCCGTAATAAGCTGATCTTTAGGGGCAATGTAAGAACCTGTATCAACAACTACTTTACGAACAGTCACTGCTGAAGTAAACTCAACAATAATAAAGTCATCTTTCTTCAATTCCTTGGTCCAAAAATAGCCATAACCTTTGTTGTAAGCATCTTGTGGATGTCCATGATGGGCAGTCATTCGGCTACTGACGATTGCCGGGGGATTTAAACCCTTGTATTTAATATCGAACTGATCAAAATATAGTTCACTCATCTTTACACGATTTTTGTTTTCTGCAAACGAAGAATGACTTCCGACATGTTGAAAAAGGGAAGCCGGAGGAAAGATGAACTCTTGATCGAATGGTCGATCATATTTGATCTTTCGCCAAAAGATAATCAGCCAATCTACTGGCATTTCGTCGTACATTAGGTAAAAATACGTGGCAAGATTCTCCAGGTCGTTGCCGTGATAAACTTTGGCTACGTGGCCCTCAAAGGAAGCGTCTAAAATGGGCCAAGGTTTTTCTACTGAAGTGATGAAATCACGGAGCTTGGCATAAAAGCTTGGCGCTGGACGGACATCGTCTTCTAAATGAAGATAATACTGCGAGAGTCCATGGCAATAACACATTATATATGTAAAGTCTATATTTTGCTTTGAGCGCCAAAAGATCCTCTGAGGGTTATCACCAAATTTCTTTTTTACATTCGAGAGTGGCGGGTAAAACTCCTTAGGTGCAAAGATTACGCGAATAAAACCTTGATTAATATATTTATCAAAACGATTGGAGATTTCCGTCAAAACAGTGGATTTAGGTGCTTCATCGAAGTCGGCAAGAAATACTACAATAAAGATTTCACGTCGTTCTTCTTCGCTTGTATTATCAATCAAGGCTTGCATCGTTTCAATGAGGTAGTTTTCTCCCTGTGGTCGAAAAATTGATGAAATTCCAATTGTAAGAAATCCTGAAATGAAACAAAAAATGTTAAAAGTTGGTATAATCACAGCACAGTTATTAACAGTTAGCGTTGATAAGGAAGAGATGTAATGGACAGGAAGGGGGCGGGGGGGGGGGGGGTAGGATGCATATAGCTTTGACTGTTGACAATTCAAAAACTCGTTATTTGACGGCATACGGGTAAAACAACGAATTATTATCTCTTACTGTTTTCAAATTATATTTTATGTGGAAATAAGCGAAAAACTGTATCGTATAGACTCTTGGTTTTAGGCCATCGTAACTTGATTAAAAATATAATACAAACGGCGGTGATAAACATGATAAAAATCGCATTTTACTAAACTTGACGTTTCGTATGCTAAGCTACATACATTTTCAAAAGTATGACCGTTAACTCTTTTTGGCAACTATTTATATATTGTAATGAAAGGGGTCTGGAACCAAGACTGAGACGATTGATCTTCAGCAGTTATTTAATAAATGTAGTGACATTTCAGTTAAAAAAGCAGCAGCCTCTCACTGCCGACATTTGCATTTTATGAGGGTTGAAGTTCTTGGATAAATAATGTCTCCTTTATTTTGCAGTGGAGGTCAGTCTTGCCAGATGCAAGGATTTCGAAATGATCCCATTTGATGTTATGGCCTGTGGTTTTAATGTGATCAGCAATAGCTGATGAATGGTCACATTTAGTGAGGGCCTTAAAATGTTCAGTTTTTCTGTCATGTAATCGTCGTTTTGTTCTTCCTACGTAAACGTCATCACAGTCCCAGCAGCCAGCTTTGTAGATGACCTTAGATCGTTGAGAACGGTTGAGGCCATCAACCCAATAAATGTCACTACATTTAAATGTATGTAGCTTAGCATACGAAACGTCAAGTTTAGTAAAATGCGATTTTTTATCATGTTTATCACCGCTGTTTGTATTATATTTTTAATCATGCGAAAAACTATTACTTGCAAAATTACCGCCAAAAATTCAATCAGGACATTTTAAAATTTTTACAGTTCTCTTATCTTACCTTTTGTCGATGGATAGCTTCCCAATTTGGTTATCATGGAAGTGTTTATTATCTTTTTGTCCAGGCAAATAGAAGGGTGTGGTTCTGTTAAGAGTAAGACAAGTACAAAAATCCCTTTCGTTAACAATAAATGAGAATTTGCGATCGGGCGTGAGAGTTCCCGAACTGCCCTTCTTTCTCTCCTTTTCTACAGCTTTAAAGCAAGGTAAAAAACGATTAATTCTGAATTAATCTTTAAGCTTTATTTCATTTAAATAGAAGGCTTTTTTAAGCTTAGCAAATAACCTTGTAAGTGATCTATTTGTCATTGTCTTAAGGAGGCTCAAACCGGTTTCCAGCACTTTTTAGCTCTTTACTTTGATGGGTCAGTGCTACCAAATATTTGTCAGTTACTGCTGCAAAATTGGTATCAAACAAATGTCCAATCATCGCTTCTCTCCGCTGAAGGAGAGAGCCAGGAGGGCGTGCAGGGAATTCTCCGCGCACTTTGTATTTCCCTTTTCCCATTTTCCCCGCGCTTTTTTAATTATCTTGGTTTGGTTAATTTTATTGGAAGCGTGCGCAACAGAATGAACAAGCCTCCGTATAGGAAAAAGCTTTGCACGAGTAACAGTTAGACATGTACTCCACGAAATCTCAAGGTATGCTTACATTAGAGTTTCTGACAGCTCGTTACACATACCGTTTACCAATGCCACAAGGAGGGTTGGAAATAAAATTACAGGCAAAGCTTTTTATTGAGATCTATAATAAACACTGCGTAAATCACCCTCGAGAATTAACTGTTCTTACCTGGGATTATGATATTTGCTTCCGACCTAGTGTTGGTTGAGTTTACAACAGTATAAGCTGGCTGCTGTTTGCTTGGTGTGTCAGACTTACGGGGCAGTGTGGCGATGATCGATTTAGATTCATCTTTGGTTAAGTTTATGGCACTTTGAACTTGTTGCTCTATGTTTGACGTGAACTCTAAAACCAAGAGTAGTAAATAATTGTTAGAAATTATCTGGTTTCCCAAAACATTCGACTAGTTTCTCGTGGTTAGTGGGGATGTCGAGGTTAATTACAGTAAGCTCAGTAAGCACGCGATTGGTTGACAGAAATACAATTTATCCCAACGCCATTCGGATACCTTGCACATTTTAACATTTTAACTCGTTTCTCTTTTCTGCACGCTATTTTTAAATCTTTTACAATGTAAAAGCTTTAAAGAAGTCTCATCTGCAATATTTCCAGTTCATTCTTGCTTTCAGAAGAGCAATTATCGACATCCTTTTTTTCTACAGCCAAAAAATCTTCAGAGACATCACTAGTCGCATTAACTACAGTTTTATTTTCTTTATTTTGAAAATTTGCTCCCTCTCTCGCGTTAATTTCCTCCAATTCGCGTTAATTTACGGTAAGTCGCGTTGATTTCAAAGACCTTAATTTACTGGAGTAGTAAGGTGACGTCATCACCTTGTTCACATTACCTAAGCAAAAAGGCTAGATGACTGGGCAGAACACGCGTTTCATGAGCCAAATTTTATAAACAAGTTTACAGACTAGAAAGAAAGTTGTAGACAACTGTTTCTATTCAACAACTTACATTAGTCGAGACCTATTTGTGACTGTTATAGCTACCCTAGAGGACTAGGTTACAAGCATTCACTGAACATGAACATGTTTCTACATAAAGATAACTGATGCAATCTTTGTTGTCATGACAACAAAAATGGTCGCGATAATGCTTTTGTTGTGGACGACTGTTGCGCAAACAAAAATAACAAACTTGTTGATTAAGCAAGATTGCGGGTTTCCTATTCACCCCAACAAAATAGCTGCCCTTTTTTGAAAAGGAAAAGCTTTCTTGTTGTTTCAGTTTTGTTTGTCATGACCAATCTTAACTTTTAATTCTCTAGGGAGTCAAAGCCATAAGTTCTGAAAAATTCCTATCATGTACCCGCGAGTGAGAAACTAGGTTTTTTCAGGTTAGACTAAACGGGCTCTTACATTAATAGCAGTTAACACAAATTTAGGCTATTTAGGTTCTTAAAAGGTTCTTATTTTCAGGGAAAAATTTTACATTGTTGCTAATAGAACTTTTTGTGATATTCGGCCTATTATTTGTATAAAATTTGCAAACCACACAAGTGTTAATGTAAAAATGAAGAACTAATCATTTAGAACACGATATTGTATACATGTACAGTAAGTCCAAACTTATTTTCCCAAATTAAAGGAAACATTTTTAATAAATTTTAGAAAATGAGAACCTGTTTTTAAATTTTAGACTAAATAGGTTCTTATAAAAAATGAGGTCAAATTTCTCGGGGTTTTTTACTGTATATTATATTTCTCAGCAATATTACGGAGTATTAGTCGTTCAGTCATCAATCTTGTGAATCTAGAATCTTATCTGTTAACAAGGTATCGCAAATTTTGTTCGAATAAACTCGACTTTAAACTGTTCAGCTTGTTTTAACATTCTCGAGTTCCGTTCGTTTAACATACAGAACAACGTTAATTGTGACAAACAATGTAAAGTAGTCCAAATTATTCCTTGTGTTTCGACGAGAACCGGGCGAGAGTTTCCAGAACAACGTCTTATAATGGCCTCCGGATAAATTTTGGAAAAGACCATGTTAGCTTCGTTTGTTTGTTGTCCAATGTCGGGCCATGTGATGATACCCTTGAGGATTATCTCTTTCAAATTCCAAAACAAATCCACGTAAAAATGAATGAACAATTTTTAGATCTATAGATAAAGGAAAAATTCTCTAGAGATCATTAATGCGCAATTAACATACGAAGCTAAAAAGACGTGTTATTGCGTATAACGGTCCGTATATAAATAGCTATAAATCTACAGCGGAGAAATTGAATAATCAAACCTCACTGAGATATGATTTAGTTTTGCTAAAGAATAATTTTAAAAGATACAAACAAAGCTAAGTCCAAGGAAAAGAACGACAGAACAATTGTAAGTTACTTGAAAGTGCTTGTAATTTCTTGCCACAAATTTATCTTAATTTATTCAAAGTGAAAGCGAACCACCCGCGGCAAAGTGAAAAATATCGCTTTTTTCAATTAATTAACTAGGTTCTTTCCCTTCGATAATAGCGGTTACGAAAGAAAATCTGTTAAACCAAATAAATAGTATCGCCACTTAGGTATAAGATGTGATCGGACGTTGCTAAAAACTTTATCGAAACAACCGTAAATCTGGGTAATCACTCCATGTTGGTTTATCAGTACCCAAAGTTGTCCCGCTATTGAATTAGTTGTAAATCTCGATCGTCGGGCGTTGTTATTCCTAGCCCGTTATCGCCGAATTTTCATTCCTTTATACTTCAGAAGCGTTATTGCAATAATTTCGGGTCGATGGCAAAAGTTACTCGTTTTAATTTCTGTAACTTTGCTTAACAGAAAAAAGATTTCAGATCAGCTTCTAAACAGTTCAGTGGATTCAAAACTATAATAAACAATGCAAACCGGTGGTGTTTCGTGACTAGAGCACAAGGCGTTAACAATATCCTCACCGATAAATACACTACAAAAACTCAAATATTTCTGTTTCAATAAAGTTTTTTTAAGAAGTGTTGCACATAAACTGAACTCTGTTAATAATAACCTCATCAAGCAATCATGTCAAATTTCCACATTTGTACTGAATTAATATTGCTCCTAAGCAATCTCTAGAGAAGTATGACATATGTATTAGTAAAAGTTTCGCTGATAACAAGTCGGTTCAGTAATTCCATGTCGCGGTTAATGTACTAGTTGCAATTAATCGGTACACCTAGGTCAAGTAGCGACTAAACTGAATCATGTTCGGCAAAGGCGGAAAACAATTTTCCCAAGAAAGAAACCCGACTGAATTCCTGCCCGAATTTTTATGAGTTCCCAACACATGAGCTATATTGAATGAAAATTCTTGTTGACTCACCTAACAGAAGACCATTGGCCGGTACGTAAGGCCGAGTTGATGATGTCGTGCTTTCGCTTCTACTTCGCAATGCTAATGATGTGTAGACATTTGTATAGAGAACAGCGATGGCAGAAGCCGTGAAGAACACCACGACAAACTTCTTAAGATGCCTGCGTTGAAAACTGCATCGCATATTTAGAATTCGTTGGCGTTCTTGAAAAAAAAACCCAACTGATTATAGTGCTAGTAAACACCTTACTACAAAAATTGAAGCCTCGCTTATGAACTTCACGGCAATAAAATCTTTTCAGTCAAAACCGGTCAAGCGTTTCTCACGACGGGGGTGAAATACGTATAACGCCAGTATGTTAAATTTCCGAGCATCAGTATACTATATGTTGGCTTGGCTGGCCAACGCACCCAATTTAATCAATGGTTTGTGTGTCCGGATGTGTAGTGGAGGCAAAATGTTAAATTTCCGAGCATCAGTATACTACAGCTGGAGCAGTGAAGCATTATATGGATATGTTAAATACTAACATCCTGTGGCATAATATTGTATGTAGCTATTTAAAGCTTTGAAAACATTGAAGTACAATCGAAGTTTGGTTCGTTTTTCGCTTACAACAGAATAAAACGAAAAATAAATAAAAATAATTGTTGTTAAGCACTTTAGCCGGGAGGCTCGTTTCCAATGCAGCTGCATGTTTGCTAGATAATGCAGGCGTGGTTACCTCGGGCGAAAGTTAGAGTGCTGGAGAGTTGAGGGATTTTTTGTCTGGCATAAAGGCCTGACAAAACGAGAAAACATGTTTCCATAATTGTTTCTTCGTTTTGCAATGGTTCCATGACGTGCGGATACACGGAATGTTTTTAATGATAATGATAATGCATTTATATAGCGCATTTTCCATACGTCCAAATGCGCTTTACACACCAGACCACGTGTAGCAGTAGCTTATTATGCTTCTTGGATACAAAAATTGACCATGGAAACATTTTCTTCCCGTGTAGCAAAACTGAGAAACATTGGTTGGGGGAACATGCGCGTGCTGTGTGTGTTTCTAGAAACATGTGTCCTCGTGTTGCCAGGCCTTATGGGCCGTTAGCAGCTAGCAAGCTAAATATTCGAACGTCAATCAGTCCGAATGGAAAACAACAATGTAAATAAATTACTTACGTATATAGTTTCGAGAGTTTGTACATGCAGTAATCGTTTGTACCTATAAAAAAATGATATGCAAAAATAAAACACGTCGAATTTCGTCAAAAATACTTCACTGCGCCTCGTATTTTCAACTCTCTCACGCTCGGTGTTTGGAAATATGATGAAGCACTCTCTTTCTCGTATTTGATATATTTACCTCTTAAAAGTGCAGTCAATATTCAAAACTATATATGATAAACAATGCAAACCAGTGGTGCTTGGTGAACAGAGAAAAAGTCTTTATCGACAAAGACAAATATAACGGTTCCTTCATTGACATCCAGACTGATTGAAACACAGGCAGCCCAAGCTAACCATAAGAGCCATAGTACTCTAAGACTCAATTTATAAGGATTTGTATGGGAATGAAACAATTTTGTTTTACGATGAAAAAAATTCCAACGTTTTATAAATAAAGTTGACCTACACTGTTGCTGTGTCGTGTCCTTTCTTGTTTGCCAGCTCTTCGAGCCAATTTGAAGTGATTTGGATGAGTTATTGCTTTGCGAATTTTTAAACACGTGTACTTTAATGATATCCCCAAATATTTCTACAGGAAAAAGAAAATCACCGGCACGTGATTCTTAAACGCCGATTTTCCAGTAGAAAATCGACCTCTCCGGGTCTCGCAGCGTCTTTTAAAGTAAGTAACAATAACTTCCTGCCCCTCCACCGCTGAGGTCAAGTTTTTCGAGCCGACGCCATTTTGTGTGTGGTTTGATGGGCCGCGCATAACAAGAAAAGCAAAAGTTGCACTTTGGAAAAATTTTCTACGCTTCACTAGAGCACTCAGAACCAAAGCGGCAAGGATAGGAAAGATAAATTACCGAGGATTACGATGGTAAAAATTATGTAGCGATTTGACCAATTTGACGGAAGATATTTCCCTTCGAATGAGATGCTGTCGAAAATAGTTTCCAGCCTTGGGAATATTGGCGTGTTTAAAATTTCGCAAAGCAATATATATAATTCATCCAAATCACTTCAAATTATTTAGCTCGAGGAGCTGGCAAACAAGAAAGAACACGACACAGCTACAGTGCCGAGTCAATTTTATTCATAAAACTTTCGAATTTATACTTCGTAAAACAAAATTGTTTCATTCCAATACAAATCCTTACAAACTGAGTCTTAGAGTACTGTGGCTCTTATCGTTAGCTTGGGCTGCGTGTGGTTGAAACCTATCGATATTGATAACCTTGCGTATCTTTCCATTGTTTTTTGTTGCAGTTATATATAAATATAAACCTCACTTATCGCGCTGACATTTCATTTGCTGTTTGCACCGTTCCCATAATACAGCTTGTTTACCCCCCAAAATTTTTGCATAAGCATTGTTTTCAATTTCTCTTTGGATTCACAGTGACGTACAATCATCCCAAGAGAAATTGAAAACAATGCTTATGCAAAAATTTTGGGGGGTAAACAAGATAAAGCGAATTACAGTAACTTATATTGTTCGCTAACAATTATCAGAGAAATGTGAAATATATGCAAGTAAAAGTTTGCGTAGAAATAAACGCCTCTCTCTAATAAACGCCTCATATCTATGTAACGCCTCCTGTAGGACCCCTAAAATTTAATACAGACGCCCCGGGCGTTTATAAGATCATTTACGGTAGCCTTCAACCAGTGGAAGCTCAAAACCCAGACGTAGTTGAAGAATTGAAATTGAAATATGGTGAAGAGCGAATGACCGTAGACGAATTTTGCCCAATATGCGAAAAAAATTTGTTTGTTATTCCAGTGGTGTATTCGAAAGTGAAAATGGAGCCGTGCAGGTCTATCCATTACAGCCTAAACATATCGTTAATTTATAAGGCTAAGATCGATCAAGAACAAAAGCTAGACGATGATAGTGGGCGAGATTTGATCGATTTTATCACATGAAGCGTCGATTTCCAATTCTCTTTTCGTTTTTGTTCGAACTTGCAGAACGGTCTATGTTCTAAATTTCTTTCGCTTGCATCAAGTTAAAAATTCTCGTATTTGCTCGTTGTCATTGGACCTTGCGCGCGTGTTTACATTATTCAATAGATATATCCAGTAAAAAATAAACTCAGTTTTGTACTTTTTTCGCCACCGTGGGGATACTGTAATTTCAAAATCCTTTTCCAGTTAACTGTTTTTGTTGGGCTGTTAGACTTAAATTGTGTTTGAACTCAACAATCGGTGCATTACTAGACGCTATAATGATACAAGTTAAAGAGTAAATATATAAGTTCCTTTTTCATCACTAAAAATGTACATTGTAGTACGTGAAGCTGTATATTATTAAGGTAATTCCCTCGAAATACAACTGCTCATAGATTTCCAAAACTTTTTCGGTATGACAATTTTGCTTCATTGGGGGAGTGGGTAGCGTAAATTTGTACTAGTCAGGTCAATTTTCACAGGTGTACCCTAAGGAAAATTTGACCGTCGGTGTGCCCGTCGGACTAATTAAGAAGACGAGAGTCCAAACAAATTATCCCTGTGTGTCTCATTTAGACCACCTAAGTCTGAATAAAAAACGCCTGGTATTACTCGAAGTACGAAAACAACCACGCTAAACTTTTTATTCATACTTGTGAAGGCGCGAAACAACGCTTTGAACATAAAACCACGCTTAACTTTTTATTGATTCATGTGAGGACCCGACCCACGCTTTGAACACGAAAGTTTGATCTACTGTTTATTGATACTTGCATTTGTGAAGACCCAAACCAACGCCTTGAACACCAAATTTTAACTTTTTATTGATACTTGTGAAGACGCGAACCAACGCTTTGAACATGAAACCTTAACTGAAGATGCGAACCAAGTTGAACGCTTTGAACACGAAACTTTGCTTAACTTTTTATTGATACTTGTGAAGACGCGAACCAACGCCTTCAACACTAAACTATGGCTTTGGTTAACTTTTTATTGATACTTGCGAAGACCCAAACCAACGCTTTGAACACCAAAGTTTAACTTTCTATTCATACTTGTAAAGACGCGAACCAACGCTTTTAACACGAAACCTTGCTTACCTTTTTATTGATACTAATGAAGACGCGAACCAACGCTTTGAACACGAAACCTTGCTTACCTTTTTTTACTAAAACTGAGAACTAATTAATCCGAGTGACGGCGTAAAGGCACAGTGCGCTAAAACGGTACATAAAATTTCGCATCCTTGACTAAATATTTACAAGTAAAATATCCGCAGCCATTGATATAAACACAAAAATATAAAAATATCACAAATGAATTTTACTTTTTTAAAGGATTTCTTCGAATATTTTTTAACAATTAAACGATAAAATTAAAAATGGTAACTGGTCGTCGATCTTCTCAGGATCGGTCAGGACATACCTTGCCTAATAAACCATTAGGCTAAAAACATCCATAGGTTTCCTCACTAACAGAATCCAAGAAGAAGAAATCCTAGCATGAACAGTTTTCTTTGACTTTGTAGATGTACGATTTTGCTATAATTTTTTTTATTTGCGGTCGGCTTTGCAAGAGTAAAATATGTTTTGGAGCCTTGTAATTTGCAAAATAAACAGGAACGGTTTTGAGTGAGAACTATCCTCATGAACTCGTTTGGCTTTAGAGCAGGAAAACGCGAGCAACCATATTAACTAGCTCAGTGTTAATATTGCAAAACTTGCCACAAACATGCACGAACCAACGTGCATAAATAGTGACACGTAAACAATCGACCTCATCGCCTGATGAAGACTAGCAGTATTGCAGTCGAAACGTCGCGATCAACATCTCAAAGCGATTCTATCGTGAGACAAACGAATAAACGTTCATTACCTGACAATAACTTTATTTCACGCAATCATTAAAAATACAAGCACCGATAAAAAGGATTAAGAACTTAAAAAAAGCTATATAAAAAGGTACAATGTCTTTGTATAAGCGAGAATTGAAATCTAAAAATCATTTCTAATATGCAATTAATTTTTCTATATTTCAAAATCAAATTTTTACAAATGGTGATCGTTCAAAGAAAAGAAAAGCTAATAAAAATTTTATACGTATTATTCTCGCTTCCAATATAATTTGAGAGTCTTAAGGGAAACTTTCGGATTCGTGCTCGACCTTTCTCTATTTCTATATCAATGTCATTAATGTTCAGATAGTTCAGATTGTTCCTTCTCCTGATAGTGCGTGAACCTCTGAGGCAAAGGAGCGCTGATCTCAAGATTGCAAACGAGATTTTGGTTCTGACCCAAGCGATAGTCGTGGAGTAGTCTTTCCCTTTCTTTATTGCCAAGAGTTCTGCTAGTCTGCTGTGGTATCGTCTGCATTCTTCTGCCATTCCTCCTGTAGTTTTGTTCTTATAATAATAATAATAATAATAATAATAATATAATAATAATAATAATAATAATAATAATAATAATAATAATAATAATTTTATTCAACACTCCTAAAAATGACCTATGTACAGTACTTCGTTAAAAAGAATTAAAAAAAAAAAACGAAATTCATACCTTTATAACTATTAGAAAGAAAGTCTCAATATTTCTTGAAATATAGTCCACGAAAATGTTTCTCTAAAAATGTTTCACTATACTAATACATAGAAAAGAAAAGCTATAAAAAAGAAAAGCTATAAAAATTCTATAAGTATCATTCTCACTTCATATATAATTACTTTTGAAACTATCGGATTCGTGCTCGACCTTTCTCTATTTCTATATAAATGTCATTAATGTTTAGATTGTTCCTTCTCCTGATAGTGCGTGAACCTCTAAGGCATAAAAGCGCTGATCTCAAGATTGCAAACGAGATTTTGGTTCTGACCCAAGCGATAGTCGTGGAGTAGTCTTTCCCTTTCTTTATTGCCAAGAGTTCTGCTAGTCTGCTGTGGTATCGTCTGCATTCTTCTGCCATTCCTCCTGTAGTTGAGAATACTAGAGGAGTGAATGTTCCTTGCTCGATTTGCAAAACTCTCTTTGCATATGAGCGCTTTTTCCCATTTTCATGCTGGCGATAAATTTGGTCTGGGCTGAGATCTTTATATGATTCTGCGTTGGGATGACAAACCCTCACGTCGAAAAAGGCAGAATTTTGTCGATCCCAAAACCCGCGTGCATGAATATCCAGGCGAGCGTCAGGCGCTTTATTGACACCTCTGGGCAGCATCTCTCCAGTGATTTCTTGTAGGACTGGTTCCACTTCAACGTCATAGCAGACCATGTTAAGCATTTGAGCTTCACGATCGGACTTCATTATGTCGTTGTATAATGAAGCCACTGCGTCTGCAGATCATAGCATGGTCGTTGTTAAAGACATCGCCACAGACGCAAACCGATGGAGTGCCATTTATATCCCAGTTGTACCTCAGGTGGATAGCATCTTTAAATTCCCTCTTATTCAAAGTAAAATCCATATCCTTCAAAGGGAGAACCGTCAGACAACTTGAGGCCCCTTTCTCTGTAGCAAGCTCAACAGCTCTCTTAGATCTATAAGGAAGATCATTCTTCACTTCCTCGAAATTGCCACTCAAGCGTTGTTCCTTTTCCTTACGAGCTTCTTGTTGCAATGACCTTACTGTGTTGTCGTCAAGTGACTCATGTTCTTGTGATACGATTTGTTCTACTAGTGGAGCAGTCACCTTGGTTGAGGCTGTGTACTCTGAAGATGCAAGTTCCATAGGGTTGACTAGACCCAGTCCTCCCATGCGCACTGGCAGGGCCAACAGGTTCCGTTCAGTATCTGTACATGTATGACCTGCAAGTGCCGGTATAAGGGAGTCGGCTATTGCACGCTCTAGCTATATAGTGACTCCAGGAGACACTCGATATCGGGTAGCGTTCTAAGGAAATATGTCCACCGATGCCGCAGACCAAAAGTAAAGGCAGCATAGCTTGCTTGTAGTTGTGATGAGGCGAACTCTGCAAGGTTGGTGAGCTGGTTTACCCATAATAATAATAATAATAATAATAATAATAATAATAATAATAATAATAATAATAATAATAATAATAATAATAATAATAATATTTAATATTTATATAGCGCCAAAATCCACTAGTTGCCCATGGCGTACAATAAATACATTAATTACGTGTTAAAAACTCTAAAATTTAAAAACAGATATTTACAAATCTAAATTCAAATGTATCTTAATTTTAAAATGAATTGTGTAAATGTAAGTAAGCATTTTTTTTTAAATAATGTATTGTGGGAACGTTTTTTATTGTTTTTGCAAGAAGTATTTTTTAACTGATTTGCGTAGAATAAAGTTCATTATTAAAAAATTGGATAAAATAATTAAAAAATAAAATACAAAAATATAGCATCTGCAGAGGTACCAAGGTTATGTAATTAAAGATAAGGCTAAACAGGCAAATATCTACTATACAGCCTCATGCTGCTGTTGCTGTTGTTGTTGTTGTTGTTGCTGTTGCTTATGTTGCTTAGTACATGTTGTTTTTGTTGTTACTGTTGTTATCGTTACTTCTGCTGCTGTCTTTTGGTCAGCTCAAAGTGATCAGCAAGAATGTCACTCAATTGTGCGAGTCCTCTTGGCAAGCTTACAAAACCTTCGGATGCTAAGCAGTACACTTGAAGCGATTTTAAGCCAGCCAAACATCAATCTCCCTAAAGAAGACCCAGGTGGGCTGGGGACTCGTCACCAACACTTGTAAACAAGTTGTATTTTTACCCGCACCATCAAAAGTGACTTCTGCTTTACCTTTTTTAAACTCTCCAATTGTTTGGAAATCTTTACACTTTGGAGAATCACTTGTTTGACCTTCTGTTTTAAAACTTGCCTGCAACACAGCGGACTGAAGCTGATCTTTGGGGGCAATGTAAGAACCTGTATCAACAACTACTTTACGAACAGTCACTGCTGAAGTAAACTCAACAAGAATAAAGTCACCTTGTTTTACTTCCTTGGTCCAAAAATAGCCATAACCTTTGTTGTACGCATCTTGTGGATGTCCAAGATTGGACGTCATTTGGCTGCTGACGATCGCCGAGGGATTTAAACCCTTGTATTTGATATCGTACTGATCAAAATATTGCTCCCTCGACTTGTTGGTATCACGACCTTTGTTTTCTGCAAACGAAGAATGACTTCCGACATGTTGAAAAAGGGAAGCCGGAGGAAAAATGAACCCTTGATCAAATGGTCCCTCAGATTTGATCCTTCGCCAAAAGATGATCAGCCAATCCACTGGCATTTCGTCGTACATGAGGTAAAAATACGTGGCAAGATTCTCCAGGTCGTTGCCGTGATAAACTTTGGCAACGTGGCCCATATAGGAAGCGTCTAGAATGGGCCAAGGCTTTTTTACCGATGAGATAAAGTCACGGAGCTTGGGATAAAAGCTTGGCGCTGGAAGTACATCGTCTTCTAAATGAAGATAATACTGCGATAGACCATGGCAATAACACATTAAAAATGTAAAGTCTATGTTTTGATTTGAGCGCCAAAAGATCCTTTTCGGGTTATCACCAAATTTCTTCTTCACATTTGAAAGTGGTGGGTAAAACTCCTTAGGTGCAAAGATTACACGAATAAAACCTTGATTAATGTTTTTCTCAAAACGACTGAAGATTTCCGTCAAAGCAGTAGATTTAGTTGCTCCATTAAAGTCTGCAAGAAATATTACAATGAAGATTTCACGTCGTTCTTCGTCGCTAGTATTATCAATCAAGCCTTGAATCGTTTTAACGAGATAATTATCTCCTTGTGGTCGAAAAATTGATGCGATTCCAATTGTAAGAAATCCTGAAATGATAAAAAAAAAATGTTTAGGTGGGTATGATCACAGCACAGTTATTCACAGTTAGCGTTAATAAGGAAGAGATGTAATGGACAGGGACGAGAGGGTGGACATAAAGCTTTGACGGTTGACACTTAAAAATCTCGCCATTTGACAGTAGACTGGTAAAACAAAGAACTAATGTCTCTTAATATTTCAAATTAATTTTATGTGTAAATATGCGAACAACGTTAACTATTACTTGTAAAAATACCGCCAAAAATTCAATCAAGCATTTTAAAATTAATACTCAAATCTCACCTTTTGTTTGTGGATAGCTTCCCAGTTTGGTTATCATGGAAGTGTTTAGTATCTGTTTATCCAGGCAAATAGAAGGGTGTGGTTCTGTTAAGAGTAAGAAAGGTGCAAAAATGCCTTTGGTTTAAAAAATTGAGAATTCGCGATCGGGCGTGAGCGAAAAATGCGTGGAGAAGAAAGCTAAAGAAACAACACAGAAAGCTTTTTTGGGCTTAGCAAATAACCTTGTAAATGATCTATTTACCATTGACTAAAAGATTTCAAAGAGAACTGTTGTACCCTTTTTTCCCACTGAGCCCCGAAGGGGAGAGGCAAGAGGACATGCGGGGACATCTCCGCTCACTTTGGTTTCCCCCTTTCCCATTTTCCCCGCGCCTTCTTATTATTCATTATCTTGGCTTGGCTCATTTTATTGAAGGCGTGCCTCTTTTGAGGAAAGATCTTTTGCAACAGTGACAGTAGCCAGTTGGACATGTACTCCACGAAATCTCAAGGTATGCTTACATGTTTGTGAAAACAGGAGTTCCCCTGGACGCCAGAGTTTCTGACAGCTCGTAACACGTACCGTTCACCAATGCAACAAGAAGGCTTGGAAATCAAATATATAATAAGAGATATATAATAAGCACTGCGTAAATCACCCTTGAGAATTAAATGTTCTTACCTGGGATTATGATATTTGTTTCCGACCTAGTGTTCGTTGAGTTTACAACAGTATGAGCTGGCTGCTGTTTGCTTGGTATGCCAAACTTACGGGGCGGTGTGGCGATGATCGATTCAGATTCATCTTTCGTTGAATTCAGGGCAGAGTGAACTTGCTGCTTTATGCTTGATGTGAACTCTAAAACCAAGAGTAGCAGATTGTTAGAAATCGTCTGTGTTGCCACTCGACTAGTTTCTTGTGGTTAGTGGGGGTGTCAAGGTTAATCATGACAGTAAACTCAGTTAGCAAGCGATTTGTTGACAGCAGAACAATTTATCCCAACGCCAATAGGATACCTTGCACATTTTAACTCGTTCAAACATTTTAACTCGTTTCTCTTTTCTGCACCTTAATTTTTAAATCTTTTACAATGTAAAAGCCTTAAAGTAGTCTCATCTGCAATATTTCCAGTTTATTATTGCTTTCAGAAGAGCGGTTCTCGACATCTTTGTTTTTTACCACAGCTGTTATGAAAATAACTTAAGAGACATCACCAGTCGCGTTAATTACAGTTTTATTGTCATCATTTTGAAAATTTGCTCCCTCTCTCGCGTTAATTTCCTTTATTTGAAAGTAAATTTCCCTCCAATTCGCGTTAATTTAAGTCGCGTTTTAATTTACGAAGCAATAAGGTGACGTCATCACTTTGTTCACACTACCTCATGTTACGGGAGAATTTTCATGTTCCAGTCATTTCTGTGTTTATCCTTATTCAGCATTTTAAAACCTTTTAAAAAACCAACAGTAGTTCCTGTCCAAGTAGAAATTCAAATTTGTCGTGTGTTTGGAAATTGTGCACCTGTACATCTGCAGCTTTTTCATAACCACAATCAATTTATTAGATAAATATCTCGGTAACTTATTCTTTTAAGTTTTCCGTTCATAATTTGAAGTTCCTGGTTTTATATTAGTTTCCAAGGAAGTTCGCCAGCTGAACTTATTTTCCTTAATGAAGTTATATTGCTTTTCATTCAAGGGTTGCTCTTAGTTAGTTAGCTGAGCAAACCAATTCCAGATATCTTAATAAGCTTTTCACTTTAAATTTCCTATGCTTGTTTTAGCTTAATTTAAGCTCGCTATTTCTAATTTCAAAGTTGTGATTTTTAATCTAAGATCTCGTTTTTAATTTTGTAAACTTCCTACTGTTGATATAAGTTCGCTCTTGTAATTGCAATCGTTTCATTATTTATTGTACTCAATAGAAAGCTTTTGTTCACATTGTAAACACCTTATTTGTAGCAACGATATATAAGGAGCTACGTTGTAAAAGTTTCTTTGATTACATCGACGGTGGGATCACATTGGTGATCGCATCGGTGATTACATCGAAGATTACAAACTGAGTTAGAATAAACTACTGTTGTACCCAAGTTCTGTCTCAGCCTTACGTCTGTAGTTCTGAAGTTCCTTGAAGTTAGATCGCCGTGTGCCTAGAAGCTTGTGATAAGGCTTCGATTCCGTAAGCACTAACTGGGTGCTCTACCGAGTTAAGGACGTTCGCGCGAAAATCTTCCAACATTGCAATTTTTCTTAAAATTTCACCACAACTAGTTTATCAGTTACTTTTATCAGAAATGTAAAAAAAAGTGGGGGTCACCGACTTCGTTCCCGAGTTACGATAAGCGAAAGAGGGCGCGTATTTGGATAAATTTCACTTCGTCACTCGATATGACCTCAGCGGCTTCGGGCGACAAAATATTTTAAATGAATTGATGTAGGCTAACTTTCTTTGCCTGAATTTATTTCAGTGGGTCTATTGTACAAATATATTTCGCTTTTGAAGTCCCTTAAGGAAAATCTTGCCTTAAAGAATTGGATTTGCGAAAACTCGAGGCTGGAAAATGTGAGTGATTTGGTCGCGCGCGAGGGGAGAAAATGAAAAAATAACAAGCTCCCAACATTGGAATTTCGCTCATTTTTTGTCAATCAGTAGAGATTTATCAGTAAAGGTGGTATATCCCGAAAAAAATGGGGGTCACCTACTGTTTAAGAGAGGAAACTGCAAGCGAAGTTAACGCAACGGCTACCCACCTTATATGTGTTTGGAAAGATTTCTCAGCGCGCGCGCTCATGCAGGTCGTGGCATGACGTTGCGACATGAATTACGTGCGCAGTAAGGATGCGCATAAACAATTAGCGCGAACGTCCTTAAGTTCCCCGTATTTGAGTCATATTTCAGTCATATTTCCGCGAAGTTAAAGCGCATTTCCCAACAGTTCAAAATTCGGTTCAGACACACAAAGCAAGGAAAAACCTATCATCACACTCGGCAAAAAGGCTAGATGACTGAGCAGAACGCGCGTTGCATGAGCCAAATTTTATAAACAAGTTTAACAGACAAGAGAGATAGTCGTAGACAACTATTTCTATTTAACAATTAGACTACGAGCCCGAGTTTTCTATGAGCAATTATAGTTCACCACTAAATTTTCTCCGATTCTGATTGGTTTAAATTGATCACGTGACGCGATAGTGCCCGTCCGCCGGAGGGCACTATCAGCCCATAGTGCCCTCCCGTGACTGTTTTTTGTAAACAAGCTGCCTGCAGACAAAAAACCCCAACCAAATTCACTGCATTTAGTGGGTTTCTCGTCTGGTTTTGTTTCGTTTGTAAAATTTCAGCTTTCAATTGAGTTTTTTATCCTCAAAAGTAAAAATAATTCACGATGCTTGTTTTTGTATGTGCGCGCGGAAGAAAATTTAGTGGTGAACAATAAAGCACCCTGCGAGCAGAGCCTCTTTTAACTTCCCTACGGTTGAGATTTGGGAAGTAGAAAGAGGCTCTGCGTGAATCGTGTCATTTCTTTGAAGTCGCCGCAGCCCCAAAGTTTGGGCTGGTCAGTCCAGATTAAACCGGTTTTTGCCGCGCGGGCATTAATTTTTGGAAAAACTGATGGCCAAGACGGAGCCCACAGTACGCTCTCGAAAGCACTAGAGCTGACGATTGCTCTCACCATCTGCTACCGTTTGTGCGCGCGTGCAGCTTATGGATCATTTAAGATCTCGTGTTTTTCGCAAACCAAGAAGAAATTTCACGGTTTAAATCGCACATCTCTACCATAAAGACACTAATACAACCTTAAGCGGTGCTTGACGTGTTTTTACTGAGGTAACTCAGACGCTTTTTGAAGAAAAGAACTTGTAAAACAAACACTTTGTTCACACTGTCGTGTACGATCCGACACGCCATTCCGCGCGCGCATACTAGGATTAAGTGGTCCTCGCGCAAGCTAAACGCGCAAGCATCGTCACAAGCATCGCGTAAACCTCGCGCATGCTCAACAAAGATTTTACATGATTCTTGCAGAGCCCCTTTCTTCTCAAGTATATCAGTGGAAAAAGAAGGGGCTCTGCTCGCAGGGTGACAATAAAGACAATAGAGTGTTTCTGTCTCGGAACTATCGGTCTGATAGTTGCCCCTTGGAAATTTGATGTTCTTAAAACTAGCATATTTGCCCTCGAAGCTTCGCTTCTCGGGCTAATATTTGTTTTAAGAACATCAAATTTCCGCGGGGCAACTATCAGCCGATAGTTCCTCGACAGATACACTCTATTGTTAAAATAGAAAACAGTGGGAGAACCAATCAGATTCGCGGATTTCCAATAGAACACAGCTGCGTTTCTACTAATCAACATTAGTCGACAACTGTTTATGACTGATATAGCTACCCTAGAGGACAAGGTAACAAACGTTCATTGCACATGTTTTTTTCTACATCAGATAACTGGTGCAAGATGGTCGCAATAATGCTTTTCTTGTGGACGACAGTCGCGCAAACAAGAATGGTAAACTTGTCGATAGCAACACTGCGGGCTTCCTATTCACCCCAACAAAATAACTGCCCTTTTGAAAATGAAAAGCTTTCTTGTTGTTTCAGTTTTGTGGCCGCGTTTGTCGTGACCAAAATCAACTTTTAATTCTCTAGGGAGTCAAAGTGTAAGAGCATATTTTGGGATTATTTTAAAAATATATTTCTTAGTACGGGCTCGAGCGTTAAGATTATTTATTCATCTGCACATAAGTTCTAAAAAATACCTATCATGTATATAATATTTCTCTGCAATATTTCGGAGCAAACCGGTGGTGTTTCGTGACTAATTAAAGCAAAAGGCGTTCACAATATCTTCACCGTTAGATATACTTTACCGAAACTCAAATACATTCGTGTTTCAATAAAGTTTTCTATGTGTTTCACATAAATAACTCTGTTAATAATAATCTCATCAAAGAATCATGTCAAATTTCCACATTTTGTACTGAATATTGCTCTCTAGCAATCTCTAGAGACGTATATAATATGTATTAGTAAAAGTTTCGCTGATAACAAGTCGGTTCAGTAATTCTATGTCGCGGTTAATGCACTAGCTGCAATTAATCGGTAGAAGTGGCGACTAAACTGAATCATGTTCGGCAAAGATAAAAATTTTCCCAAGAAAGAAACCCGACTGAATTCCTGCCCGAATTTTTATGAGTTCCCAACACATGAGGTATAATGAATAAAATGTTTTGTCGACTCACCTAACAGAAGACCATTAGCCGTTACGTAAGGCCGAGTTAATGATGTCGTGCTTTCGCTTCCACTACGCAATGCTAACGATGTGTAGACATTTGTATAGAGAACAGCGATGACAGAAGCCGTGAAGAACACCACGACAAACTTCTTAAGATGCCTGCGTTGAAATCTGCATCGCATATTTAGAATTCGTTTGCGTTCTTGAAAAAAAAACAACAACAACTGATTATAGTGCTAGTAAACACCTTACTGCAAAAACCGAAGTCTCGCTAATGAACTTCACAGCAATAAAATTAATCTTTTCAGTCAAAACCGGTCAAGCGTTTTTCATGACGAGGGTGATAGTGTATTACGCCAGTATGTTAAATTTTCGAGCATAACACTTCAGCTGGAGCACTGAAGCATTATGTCGATGTGTTAAATACTAACATCGTGTGGCATAATATTGTATGTAGCTATTTAAAGGTTTGAAAACATTGAAGTGCAATCGCAGGTGTAGGGAATAATAATTTAAATAAATTACTTACGTATAGAGTTACGTTTCGAGAGTTTTTTCATGCAGGGGTGCTTACCATTTGTAAGAAAAATCCGGTTGGTGCGACCGTTGCATAATGGTAAGTGATTTTCCGAATATGCCGACCAACCGGATGAGATTTGGCTTACTGTCGATATAGCTGAATACTTCGAGGTAGAAAACAAACTTTCCGACGAATAAGATGGGCTGATGCTGTTAACTACCGTCAGCTGTTCCATGAGACGCGATTTAAACAGAATACAAGGTTATTTTGAGGTAACTGTTCCCACCTACGCACCGAGTGAATTTCGCAGTCGAGTGAAAATTGGCACGTTCGAGCTAGATCCTGTCCAGGCTGCCTGTCCTTTGTCAAAATATTGACCAAGTGGTCATTTCAGGCCGCAAAGAAAAATTACATTTGCCTCTTTGGGCATGATAAATGAGACCATTTCTTAACTTTAAATTATCTTTCCATGATGTGTATTGTATTGCCAGACATAGATTTACGTTTCTTTTGTATTTTGTGGTATACAGGTAATTTGTGGGATTAATAGAATGCCTAATGTGTAAACAAGATTTACAGAATTCAGTACTGAGGACTTTTTGAATTACTGGTGAGTTAAACTATTATAACAAGTTCAGGTAGTTATTAATATCTTCAGCCAATATCTCAGCAATTCCCATCCTCCTCTCTACACGCATTCATTACCTGAGACATTTAAGATCTACTTTTTGACCAGACATTTGCATAATTTATAAAAAAGCTGTTTGACATTTTTTAAGGCCTGTATTTTCAGTTGTTGGATGGCCTTCAGTAGCATTTTAAACTACAGCTAGCAATGTAAAATATTCAAATGAAGCCTGACATATGTGCAAAGAAAATTGATTTCTTCCTGGCCTGACCCAGGTAGACTTGGCAAGGTGAAACCATTATATGCTTACCCAAAGTCCTATGTTTCTCTGGAAAGATCAACAACAAAAAATAAAAATCCATAAATGTCATTTGGCTATCTAGCAAGTGGAAAAAATTATTGAATCCACTAACCCAACATGAAAGCAGTCAGTTTTTTTTTTCACACACTGAAAAAGGCCATTTAATATATAGTCTGCATGCTGGAAAAATAGCAATTTCAAATCCAACAATCTTATTTAAATCCCTACGTCTATCCTGGATTTCAAGACTTTTAACTTCAGACCAAACTCCGACAGACATGGAAATCTATTCCATTATATTTCTTCAAGAAATATGGCGGACTAAACTTCCTCCTTCGGTGCAACTATGATCTAAAGTTTCTAGAAGAATCTGAAATTCCGACTTTTTATAAGCAGATACTAGCCAACTTTCTTGAAATAAAGTCTCTGTATAAGCAAGAGGAAGACGTCCTAGAACTTATCCTTTTTAATAACAAAGAAATTCGGATTGGTGGCAACTGCTTTTATCGACAAGAATGGAGGGACAAGGGAGCCATTTCAGTCTTAAACATCCTAGACGACAATGGAAAATTGCTATCTTTTCAAGTCTTCCAAAGTAAATTCAATATCAAATCAATTTTCTAAGCTACTTGCAGGTAACTTCGGCCATCCCAAAACGCCTGCTTTCAAAAGCAAGATCTATCACCTTTAATAAGGGGGACACAATGGATCCACTAGCCCAACATGAAAACAGTCAGGTTTTTTTCACACACTGAAAAAGGCCATTTAATTTTAATATACAGTCTGCATGCTGGAAAAAATAGCAATTTCATCACAAAATAGTTTTTTGTTTGTTTTGTTTCTATTTACAGGTGACTTGAAGACTTTGCAAGGGCATTCCTGTTAGTCAAAATGAACTCAAAAATACACACTGTGTCCGATGTAATAAAATTGTCACATGATTGATTCCCACATGTTGCCAGTTTAAACCTGAATATACTTTAGTGACATTTATGGCTTTTTATATTATATAAACATCCCAGAACCCAATAAGGCTACATGTGAATACTGACACTTTATTACATGTAAGTTTTAAAACCATTCTGAGGTTCATGACAAAAATTTTTTGTTTCAATAAAAAACATGTAAAAATAATGAAATAACAGAGAATTTACATAATTATTATCGAAGACCATAAATTTTACTCCAGGTTAAGTTAATGTGTCAAGTGTTTTTGCAGCACAGGCTTGGTTCCACAGGGTGTGATTCCAAAAAAATATCCATACCTCCCCCAAGGATAGTTCTTTGGTTTGGACCCTCCCACCCCCTGGGATTTCCAGTTTAGCTTCATACTTTTACAAATTTGTGCTATTGAGACCCCCATCCCCCTCAGAATTTCCAATGACCATCCTTGGGGTGGGTATGGATATTTTCTGGAACCGCACAATGTGGGCATTTGCTTATGAAAGTTAGCTGCAGATTGATCTGATTGGTACACACTAATCAATATTCACATTTACCTGTGGGATATATAATTATATATCGTTTTTACCGGTTTCACTTGTAAAAATAATAATAATAATAATAATAATAATAATAATAATAATAATAATAATAATAATAATAATAATAATAATAATAATATTTAATATTTATATTGCGCATTTTCTATCAAATAATCAAATACACAATACAAACATTACAATAGATACAAAAATAAGAACCTATTTCCAATCTTTAGAAAATTAATCAAAGAGGTCTATGACCTACTCGTGAATGCGTTAGATATATTTGAATCGTTCCTTTGAACAGTATAGTATCGATGGAAAATATTAATTATAGTGATTAATAATATTAATCAACTTTATTTAAAGAGGGCGAACATGTAACAGGTCGCTTAGGTATAAGAATTACTTTTTTCATCATTTAATTGCTCAGTAAACCGATGGCTCAGTGGTACTACTCTGCGTTCTGAAGCGTGTGACCCGGGATCGACTCTCATACCCTGTGGCTAAAATTCTTTTTTTCTTCTTATTTTTTTCACGGATATTATATACATATCTGTCTTGTATAGAGTTTCGTTACTCTTTTACTGATTATCCTTTAATAAATCGTGCCGTGATTTAACCTTCCCAGTCTTAATAACACATACATTAAGTCACTGGTCATCGTTTCCGAATGGTCGCGATTATTATATACGAAAAGGCAATATTTCATCGTTTGGGAAACGATTGTTTCTCATTTACAGGGTGAAGTATTTTCTACACTTATGTCTTTGAAATAATACCTTTGTAAAGCTGTATTTTTATCCACAGCCGAGGGAAACGAAATTTAGAAAGCGCCTGTGAGCATACCTAATTTGCATAATGTCAACAACGATGGAAGGAAGGACGGATGGCTCAAGTTTCCCACTATACTCGTTCATTATGCATTCACGAGTAAAAACGAAACCTACAATATTTACAAGTGGCTATAAGAAAAATAATTTGCAGAAAAACTATAAAAAGTCTTAATATAAACTAACAAAATGCCTTGCTAAATAAAAATGTCTCAAGTTTCTGTTTAAAATCACTTTTAGTGCAGGCAGATCAAATGCTTATGGGAAGACTGTTCCAAAGCCGTGGCGCTGCCGCCAGGAAGGATCGATCCCCCATGGTAGCTTTTGTGAAACGCTTTGGGGTGCTCAGAAGCTATATGTATAGCTACATGTATAGCTATATGAAGCTATATGTATTTCGACAACTTCTAAATTCTAACATTTCAAAAAAAAAATTGCTAAAATAAAAGCACTTTTTTCAACAGCACATGCCGTTGTGCATTTGCCTGTCACCTGGCTAACCCAGAAGGCTCCACAGTTTGCACTTGCTAGACGAGCCTTAATCTCATCAGAGAAGGGTAGTAGCGAGATATTTAATGCTGAGATATGTTAACAATTGCTTTCTATTTTATATTTCAAAAATACCAGTATGCTGAAAAGTTTGTAGGCCCGGGCCTACAAGGCTAGCTACGCCCCTGTCGGAGTTCCAATATTCATGAAAATAAACAAAGAAGTGCGAAATTAGTAAGAGATAAATACCGAGAACGGAGGCATTAATCCATATGGATTAATACCGATGTTCGAGGTATTTATCTGACTTAATTTATGATATTATTCATAAGGGATCATTATATAAAGCCCGTTTCCAGCAGGACAAAAGCTGTCTAATTAGTGGTACCTCGGCTCCGACCGTAAACAACTAAGTCTTTCTTTTGTTTTATTGTTGCCATTGGCTGCGGTCACATCTACGACGTAACTAAAGTTTAAGGTCGCGCAGGACCCTTGCTCATTAATATATTCATTAGTCAAATTTCTTGTTGGAGTGCTGTCTTGTAAAGCTTTAATTCACTACATTTTGAATATCGATTCCTCTAAAATTTAATAAGGATACTCAGGGATGATGGAATTACATCATGATTGTCCTTTTACTGAGAGATGACCGTTGTCTGTGATGTTACAAGCCCTTAAAAGTTTAACTGAAGATAATGCAATTTTGTGTCCAAGTTTTCAGCTAGCACAGCGCACCAAATTAAATGATTATATAGCCTAGTGATAAATCGTAACTTCTTTTGTGTTCCCACTAGAACGAAATTTTCGATTTCAAAAACTGCTACAAGTTGATGCCTTCTAAGAGAGTAAAAATGTGAAATCTAAACTTTGAAACATGCTATCTTCATTTTGAGAAGGAAATTTAAAAATTCGCTCTAGCCAGAACACAATAGAGTACACCAAGTTTATGTTCCTCGCGAATCAACTCTTGAAATTCTTTATCGGCGGAGAAAACTTGGACACAAAATTGCAGGTTTTGAGGCTTCCGAAGACCTTCCGAGTCGATGTTTACAACAACGTGTGCTTTATTTAAAGCTGTGAATCTAATTATGATAATTCGCTATGTTCCAGCGCACGGGATGCGAGGCTGAGAACAATACCGTGTAATTACTTGTACAAAGAACTCTGAGAAAAAAAAAATCAGGAATATTTCGTTTGTTGTCGGCTTCAGTCGTCGCAGTTCGTGCATACTCTTTAAATAAATACATACATAATGATTTCAAGGGTCCTGCGCGACCTTAACTATAGTTAGTCTCAAGTTACGTGACGTCATACCTAACTGCAGTTAGTGCTTTCGGTCGACTTCGCGTTCACACCAATGCAGTTAACTATAGTTAGTTCTGATTAGCTTTTGGATATTTCGAATATAAATTAGTTCATGACAGCCCTTGTTGTTGATCTGTGTCAAGTTGTTCCTCTATTTTTTTTTATTTTTGCACGGCATCTCGGTGTTGAAGAAAGTAAAATGAAGTAAGGATGCTTGACGCCGAATAATTCAAGCTTTATTTTTGCTAACTTTGGTGATATGTATTTTTTCATTCCCTTCGCGCTTTGTTTTGCATATTTATGTTCATCTCGCACGTGCGAAAAGAATTGTCGCATTCTGATTGGTTTTTCTTTTGTAAACTTAAGACTAAGCTATGAGAGTATAGCTAACTGTCGTGGGTCGTGGGTCGTGGGTGGAAGTCGTGGGTCGTGGGTACGTGTGGGTAAAGTCGTGGGTGTGGGTAAAAGTCGTGGGTAACCAAAAAATAAAAATAAAAATAAAAATAAATTGAAATTGAAAAATCGCTTTGTGTACTTTGGAAATAGAATTGGTACGGTTGTTGTTAGACTAGGGATTAAAGGAAAGAAGAAACGTAACGTCCATACCTTTGCTTCGTAAAGTCAAGTTTAAGCGGTTCAAAGACTTGTATTTTGCCCCTGCACATGTAGTGCCCACTCCTTCGCTCTCGTCAATGTAACTATAGAGAGCCTGAATCAGGCTAGGCTAGGCTAGGCTAGGCGCGCTATATTTTTGTGTCTGATCGACATGTTCACAGCCAAGAGTAGCGCCGCTTAAATTTTTTTAGCAGCTTGATTTTGTCTTGAATAACAGCTGTTTTATTCCAAAAATAATACCTTTATGACCACGATGGTTTATTCAGAAAAATCTATTTTCCCGACCGAGGCTAATGAGGGACGGAGTGTTTTTTCTTGGAAAGGGGATATGAAATTTTTTCTCTGCAATTTTTTTAAGTGTTTGCACCTCTACAAACATTTTTTTTTTGTCGAAATGCAAACTATTTTTTTTGTTATAAATATCGTGTTTGCAAACAGTTTATTAAGGATTTCTAGGCCCGACAAACATTTTTTTTTAAAATATTTTCACCCCCCCCCCCCTCTCCAAAATAATGGTCCGTCCCTTAGAGAGAGAGTGAGGGGGTGGCGTAAAAGAGAGGAAGACTTTAAAGAGCTTTATATTTTTTTATTTCTTTTGAGGTGAAAATTAAAACAGACACAAGAAAAAACATTATTTCACTCTGAAAACATTTCTCTTTGTAAAACAAAGCTACTTCTTAAACGGTAGGGCTAGGCTTTTATTACAGAGCACCGGCTTCTCTGATTCCTAGGTTCCAATTCCTCTGTCTGTCCTTTTTTGAGGTTGACATTCTTTCCCACGGCCACTGCACGCTCATATCTGTATTTTTAAGGCGTCATGGTAACTGATAGTAAAACTTAAATCATTCGCCTTTTCGACCGACGATCCGGAAGAAAACAACGTGCTGCGAGTTATCCTGAGAATTACCCTTTTCAGATTTGTATATTTAGGTCGATCGATAATGGATTCCGATAGCGACTCTTCTATTTCGTACGCGGATGTAGTGAAACGAGATTCTCCGAGAACTTCACCACCGCGCCTAAGCAACAGCTGCTGGCTCAAATTCCAAGTTGAAGACGAGGAAGAGGCAATGCAAATTGCTTTACAGAAGTCTGTCAATGATCAGATAAATACCTGTTTGTCGTATTGTTTTCTTTAGATACGATACTCATATTTTATCTCCTTTACACAAAGCGATTTTTCAATTTCAATTTATTTTTATTTTTTTTTGGTTACCCACGACTTTTACCCACACCCACGACCCACGACTTCCACCCACGACCCACGACCCACGACAGTTAGCTATACTCGATAAATACCTGTTTTTCGTATTGTTTTCTTTAGATACGATACTCATATTTTATCTCCTTTACACAAAGCGATTTTTCAATTTCAATTTATTTTTATTTTTTTTTGGTTACCCACGACTTTTACCCACACCCACGACCCACGACTTCCACCCACCACCCACGACCCACGACAGTTAGCTATACTCAAGCTATGAACCCTGCTTGGGTATAACTATGGTTAGTCTGTATTGTTTTGGATCAGCGAGGCGTAAATTTCCTAACTATATATATAGTTAGGGTGAACACATTACCGAAATAGCTAACTATAGTTATCCCCGTCTTAACTATAGTTGATGGCCCAGATGTGACCGCAGCCATTGTGACTTGTCAAGCATACTTGAATAACACGAGACTGTTTTGATGATTTGATTTGCTCTGTGTGACGTTTGCAAGGAGCGGGTAAGTGTGTTTTGAACAGCGTCCATAACGCACAAAGAAAAACCTTCAGAGAAACGGCAAGGACATTTTACGAAGAGTTGAACCAACGACAGGAACATGTTCACTGTGGCCAAAGCTTTCAGTCAACGGAACCGAATTCCAGTTAAGTTGTCAGGAAACGTTTAGGAATGCCATTATTTCAAGAATTCGACGCACGTTGTTGTATTCAAACAAGACAATCAAGCAGAAGGAATTTTTAACTAAGGCAATAAATATGCAGTGACAAATTCAAATGAGCTTAGCAGATCAAAATGAATTAAAAAACATAAGAAGGCTTTTTCAAAAGTCTTGATTTTTTATTAAAAGTAAACCTAAGAAATGTTTGGGCTGCCTATATGGCTTAAATTGTTTTGTATTAGGTGCTTTAAAAACTTTATTGTTGGAAATATCGAATTTAATTTGTCCAGACAAGGGTTTGATTTGGTCAGGATAAAAACATCCCCCGTTTAAGGTATTTATTTGTATAAATCCCTGAAAGGAGGGATTTATACAGATAAATCCCTCATTAATATCATAAATTCAATTCATCAGCCCCGCTCTTCCCTGCTACATCATCAAACCCTACCCGCACTTTCAGTTAGTTAATATTCAACAGGGTTGTAAGTTAAATAAAGGTTGTTGAATAATAAAAAGAAAATGTGTCAATCATGAAATAATTAACAATTATTCTTTGAAATCGAGGTGAATATTCTGCCGCTTTTCACCGAGATTTCAAAGAATAATTGTTTTAGTATATACACACGAAGTGATCTCAACAACAAGCGATCTCAAAGTTTTCAGAAGGAAACCATTTAAAGTCGATTTAATTGACCTCTCAATTCATGCGTGGAAAACGTACATATAAGCGGCACTAACCGACATGCGCGAAACAGTTTACAGAATCTTCAAACATGGCCTAGTTAATCTCCGATAAAATCCTCGTCACAATCTAGCAAAATGGTCCTTTAACACCACTCAAACCTGCAATCTGATCAAAAACCTGCTTGCAAAACATTTTGACAGTTGAATCAAAGCTTTTAAAGCTCACTTGAATTGAAAATTGAAAGAGCAGTTGGCGAAGGATCCACCTGAAAGTTTGGATTATAAGCTCACTGAATGTCTGCAGAACTGTGGTGAAAACTGGATGTTTTCTTGCACAAAGACTTTTTCCTGAATATTTGTGGAGGATCTTGGTTGAATAACACTTGATGTTGCTGCCGATAAATCTGCGGTATTCATTTCTGCCGATGCCGGGCGAAGAGCGACTGACGGTAAGCAAATGTTTATCGAGTTGTGTGGACATTGTGCTGCAAATTGCGAAATATGTAGTCTTCTCTTACTTTGAAAACCATGAGGCCAAATTTCTTAGCCTTTTTTTGTCTTTTCTGGTTCAGCATCTTCTTGTAGAGTATTTGCGATTCAGAAACGCCGGCGAAACGCGAGTTTACGCCGGCCATTTTGTTTCAGTTTGGATCAAGCATTATTCACTCCGTAGGGAGTGAATAATGCTCATTAGCCCGAGATAGCGAACCAATCAGATTGCTTGAAACACCAAAATCACTGAGGGTGCGTTTCTTTGGGGAAAATCCAAATCCGGATTCTTGATCCAAAAACGGATTTTGCGTTTCTTTACCTATATCCGAAAATGGATTAATCTTGGTTCAATGATCTGAAGAATCCACACTTCGAGTGGATACATCAGATCATATCTGAATCCGGATTTTTAGGATTCATGATCCGTGCGTTTCTTTGGGAAAGGATTCGAAAAAAGTACCTTGGCCCAGCGGTCTTTGCTGTGAAAATACAGGTTCGCTCTTTGTAAACACTGCCATACGGAAAGTTTTAGGCGGTTATTTCGATCAAAATACAAAAAATATTTCACGATAAAAGGAAACAGTAGCTTCAGATAGGTATGTAGTATCATTTTAAACGGGATACAGGTTTTCTAGAACAGCCACTGCGTGCCTACGGAAGTTGTATCCTTTTGAAATTTTCACGAGTGAAATTTGCACTGATCATTTCGCAATCATTTGAAATCGCTCTCAGATGCTTTCTCGCCCCATTGTGCTTAACGCTAAAGAAGGTCTACTTCGACGTGTGGGTTTTGTAAAAGATTTTGTATGCTTAAATTATTTTAGCTAGGATACATTTGACGAAAAATCTCTTGATTTGTGCTGATATTTTATGTTCTGTGCGAAATGTGTTTACGGGGTTGTCATGGCAAAAAATCCGTTTTCGGATTCGTCGTTTCTTTGGGAGCAAAGTATCCATGTGATCTGAGATCAATGATCCAATTTTGGATTTTCCCAAAGAAACGCACCCTGAGTGTGTATATACTAATAATAAATAATCTTTTCTTTGTTTACTTAAATGAATGTATACATCTTATTCGATGGTTTTGCAGATAATACGCGCAGATGTTTTACGAGTTTCCTAGTGTTTTTATATATACATATATATATGTATGATGATCCAGGCGTAGTCAATCGATAAACCGATAATCGATAACAATCAATAGCAATATTAATCGATATCAATATCGATTTCCGATACCACTCGATAGGAATCGATAAAGAAAAAAGTTGTGAGTTCGATTGATATCGATTTCCAATGAAAATCGATAAGGATTGGTTTATCGACTGTTATTGATTTTTATCAATTTTCATCGGAAGTTATTTATGTCAATTTCTACATGTTAACATGGACACGATGCTGTTTTATGGTTTTATTGAGTCCTTCAATCGTGGATATGTAATTAATGCAAATATAATATTACCAAGCTTATACTAAACGACGAGAACAAAATTGATACCTCAGCGCGATTCAAAATTAGAAGAAGAAGAAGAAGAAGAAGAAGAAGAAGAAGAAGAAGAAGAAGAAGAAGAAGAAGAAGAAGAAGAAGAAAAAGAAGTTGCAGCCAAAGTAGCGGTGTGCAACCCGTTCTCTAGTCTCGTAAGAGCCCGGGGGGGGGGGGGAGGGGGGTACTTGGGTCAATTTTTGTTGGGTTTGTGCCGCTGGCCTCTCAGAACCCCTACCCCATTATAGTCATATTCTATGGCCAATTATATACCCCATCTTAGTCAATTTTGGGAAAATGTAATTTTCACGCCCTAACTTAGTCACTTTCTGGGAGCCGTTTAACGCGTTTGTCTATTATTGAACAACAGCAATAAAAACAGTAACATTTTTTTCTAGTCACCCATTCTAGTCACCCTATAAAAAATGCTTGAAAAGGCGACCCCACTTCAGTCAGTCCAGTCGTGAAAATGCGACCCCATCCAGCGGCACATCCCCATTAACCCATTTATAGGAAGTGCCCCCCCCCCCCCACCCACGTTAGAGCAACGCCATAAATACATTGTATGAAGCAAAAATATGGAAGCGTTCGGGAGGGATACAATTTCCGTGCATTTATAGGATCGAGTTGAACTTTTACCTAACTGAAGAACGCCATAATGGAGATGCAATCGACAGCGCTCTGAGTGTTGCCTGGGTTGAATGGACTAGTTAAAATATTTTAAAACCCCAAACCAAGAGTATCTTGATGAACATTCTGCCTGTACCCCAGACTGGACTTCGGCAGGACTAGAAGGATGCTGAATTAATAAAATGTTTTACCATTCGAACGCCGGTCTCGTATTGTTTTACTAACTGAAGTAACGCCATCTAATATGTTTGAAACGAACCAGAGCGGAGCGACTGCCGACGACACGAATGGGGGGAGCGAACCCCCCCCAATCGGAGACAAGAGGAGAGACACGGGGAGACCGGAGGGGGGAGGAGACCAGGGGGGAGGAGGAGGGAGGGGGGGGGGCGCGGACGAGGCGGAGAGGACAGGAGCGGCGAAAGCCGGCAGCCGGGGGGCGGCGGACCCAGGCAGGTGGGGCACGCACCTGATGGCGACAATATGAGACTGTTTTGGAAAAGAAGGTTTTTAACGCGCCTAGGTAATTGCCTATGTTCAGGGTCTGGCAAACCGGCAGAACTACGTTGTGTGACCAATGCATTTAGATGGTTTATTTTGCAGTGAAAAGGTCTTGAAAGAGTTAGGTGTTGTAGAAATAATAGAAAAGACAAAAGTCAGCTCAAAACGTAGATATTTAATTGAACTTTATTTTTAAAACAATATTTCTTTCTTTCAATATTGCCGCAGCAGATGAAATTATATTAAAAGTAAAAGCACTAAACTGTGATAGCGAGCAGGGTGGCCAAGAACTGGCAAATACGCAAAAGTCGCACGAAAAAATTTCGAAGTAAATTAAGACCAATATATACAACGGTTCAACAAAAAGTTAACTTAAGCGGAAAGCTGAATTATTCTACGTTTCACATGCCAAAAATTAGCTCGTTTGGTAGGGGCTTTTGGATGAAATACGAATTTAACTACATCCATGAATTTTAAGGAGCCGTAAACAAACAAGTTTTCGGAAAAAACAAATTCACCTACCTCCGCGTAAACTCGACGTGTGAGCTTTCTATAGCGAGTTGAAGGATCAAACTCAAGATACTTAGAGCAAAAGAATCAGTCTATCGTTTTATGGAAATAACTTTTTCTTTTATTTCAACTGGGGCGTGAAAAAACGCGTTGAACACAAAGTGGCCGAGAACTGGACCCGGCCGAGAACTGGGCCCCATACCGTAGTTGGTATGGCAAATATAAAAGCTTCCTTAAATTTTAGGAATCTCAAATGTCATGCGTTTACTAGAGAAATTTGTATATGTTCAGGCTTGGCGACCTGTCCGCGACAACACAGAGGGTAGGAAGCCTGTGATCTCCCTAAAAAAATCCAGTTCAGCGAACTTTGCTTCCAAGAATTTTAAAAAGTCTATACTTCAACATATTTTAAAAAGACTGCTTCAGTTAGTCCAAAAATGGTTCAGAATGTAATTTGAGCACTTGCTTCTTCAATATAACAAATTCTGCGAAGAAAAGAAAGGATAATCGTTTGTCTGTGTATGGGTAAAGTCTGCTCGCTCGCCTGATTAATAAGTCAACAGCTCGCTTGTGTAGGAAATGTTATGTAAGCATTAAATGTAAATCAATAAAAAGTCAACGTGTCGCCCTAGTACTATGTTTCTATGGAGTTTAGGAAACACTCTTCACGAATGCGCACGTTGCGTTTCTTTGTGGCTCAGTGTTTCAATTAACATTGATTAGTATAATAATTTTTTTTCAAGAACACCAAATAAATTTTAAGTATGCGTTGCAGATTTAAACGCAGGCATCTTTTAGAGTTTGTCTTTATATTCTTCGCGGTTTTTGCCATCGCAGCTCTTTTTATAAACTTTTACACGTCATTCGGATTGGACGAATTGCGAAGAAGAGACGAAAGCACGATATCAACTCAGCCTGATCCCGCACAAGCTAACGATCGATCATTAGGTGAGTAAAGTAAAAATACTATTCAGTATACCTCGTGTTGGAAACTTGATAACAATATCAAAGGAATTTAGGTTTCACTTTTAGGAAATTGTTTATTTAATCCTTTATATCGCTTATCATAATTCAGCAGAGTTCAGTTACTGATAATCATTCATGAAGGGACATCTTACAGCAACACGTCCCACTGTGTCGCTGCAACATCTCGGCTCTCCGTACATTTTCCTGGATGTGCTTGTTGCGATTTTGACCCTGCATTTTTTTTCTCTCCAGTACCTTTTTCTCATTAATGACGGCTAGATTGGCATAAACGACATCATAAAATCCAAAAACTCGTTATTTATTTGCAAAACACTTACTTATGAATATTTTATATTTCTATCCGTATGAACACAAATTGTGTACATATAAAATCAGAGAATTTGCCGTTATTGGCAAACGTTTATTTATCATGTATTATTGTCATATAAAAATCACCTTATGCGTACATACAATTATCGAAGTTGTGTGGAGCAAAATGTCTCCCTTTTGATGCGGTAAAATTATCAAATTATGTAATTGTTATTCACCTGAAGAGAGGGGGATATATGTTATATTCGCCTGGTGTGGAACGCCAGGGCGTATTCATATTTCGATCTGTATAAATAACTAATTGTCTATGTATTAAATTAACGAAGTCGTTTTGTGCAAAACGTTTAGCGAGGCTTTATTGCACTTCGCCTTATCTGGAATTTATCTGATTATAGGTAAAATTCGGCATAATATAATTTTGTTTACTTACTTTTGTCACGGCAACCATACGTTTTTGACAGGCATTTTCTTTTAGCAACTTTTACATTTAAGGATGAATTCTGATTCTTTTTGTTAATTTTGGTTAGGACTTCATGGAAAAACCAAGATGCTCAAAATGATAAGACCGGAAACTATTTGAAAACGTTGGCTAACGTTTTCAAATTTCAATCCATTTCCATCTGAGTCATCCGCAGTCAAACGTGCTTTTCAAACAGTTTAAGTGCTCTAAAATAGCAATTGTTAATAAAAATGGTCCATTATTTTTAATTTCCTACGACACCAATCTGAATTTTGGCTGTTCAAAAATCTGTTAAAATCCGTGACATAGTCCCTTTAACTGAAAGTGAAATCGCGCAAAATTATGGCAAAAAGTGTGCGAAAATACCAGGACTGAAACTTCCATAAGTTAAATATTCAAAGGTGCTATGTCCGAAAGGAAAAACATTTTGTAAAGAATATGTTTCTTAAAAGAGTTTTAACGAGTGGTAATCTTGTGTAAATCTTGGCACTATGTGTTACTGACCTTTAAAAATAGGACTAACCATTTCTGACTACGTCGCCAACTTTCTTTTCATAATCAGCCTTTTGTATAATAGAATTAAGCGCAGAGCTCACTTCGGAATTTTACAGAACTTTTAGTCTGAGTGGAGGATTTTGATAGAGAAAGGAGAAGAGAAAGTCGGGTTCCCTCCGCGCATCGAATTCATTCTCAATCCACTGCAAAAAAACACATGGTGATCGAAATTCATTTGTGTACTTGTCTTATTTTTGACAGAGCCACATCCCTCTATTTGCCTGGACAAAAATATAGTAAGCACACCCATAACAACAAAACTAGGAAGTTATCCACAAACTAAAGGTAAGCTTTGAGTATTTTTCCTGATTTGTAGTTATGATGATTATTTTAAATAGCGATAGGTGATCTTATATTTCCTGAAAAAATAATATTAATCCTAAAAGGTTGGAGGAATGGACAAACTTAACTTAAAAAAGGTTCAAGGTTATCTTCAGTAATATTTACCTCATTACATTATTTGTTTTAACTAGTATTTATTTATTTATCTGTTTTATTTGTCATTTACAGAAAATATACACAAGAGTTAGAGTTAAAGAAAAACAGAAAACGCATGAGAAATCGTATCGTGTTCCTTTTTTTCAAACATTTGAAATCTTTGCGTCTTCTTTGGCAATCCTCGAAAGTAATTAACTGCATTTCGAGAATTTTCGTAATTGTTCAGTTCACCGTCTTATATTTTTTTGCAAACTTTGGTAAATTTGTCGCAGTCTCATGCACTCTCAGTTTGAGAATCGTTTGAGCAATTTGTATATAATTAAATCTTCAGTTGAGGTTCTCAATTACAATCCATCTCACTTGTTCTTTATTCCTAGTCACCCTTGCTTCCTATCAGTTTATTTTTTACCTGATTGGTGTTTTTCTTCCTCGACAGACTATTATTTCTGTGTTTTTTAGTTTCCTTTGATCCGTCAACCATTTAAGCTATACTCCACCATAACAATCCTGGCTTAACCTCATATACGGGGAGCAGGATGGCGCAGTGCAGATATGTCCAGGATTGAGCGCAAATGAGATGCACGATCCTCATGACAGGCATCACAAAGTGTCCTCATTAATAAAAGTTCACCAAAACACACCAAAATCTGTCTAATATGAAGTAATATGGAAATGTAAAATAATACAATCAAACATGAAGAAAAACGATACTTGCGTTCAATCCTGGACATAAGTGGCGCAGTGGTGAGAGCGCTCGCCTCCCACCAATGTGGCGGGGGTTTGATTCCGGCCCAGTGCCATACGGTATGTGAGTTGAATTTATTGTTGGTTCTCGCCTTGCTCTAAGGATTTTTCTCCAAACTCTCCGCGTTTCCTCCTTCCTGAAGACGAATTTCCAAATTCCAATTCGACCTGAATATAGGACACGCATGAAAACCAGCTATAGCTTATGTGGTTTTCTCTCTCAATATAGCAGTTACTTATTTAGTTAGTTATAAACTCTAAGTGTGTGAATTGTTAAATATTTTTCTCTCATTTTAGGGTTTCTTACTATTGGGATCTCATCAATTGTTCGACCACAAGGAGATAACTACCTCATGCGAACTATTCAAAGCTTGATTAATCATACAAGCGACAAAGACCGACGTGAAATCTTTATAGTGGTACTTCTCGCCGACTTCGATGAAGCACCTAAATCTACTGCTTTGACGGAAACCTCTAGTCGTTTCGAGAAATACATTAATCAAGGTTTTATTCGTGTAATCTTTGCACCTAAGGAGTATTACCCGTCGCTCTCGAATGTGAAAAGGAAATTTGGTGATAACCCGCAGAGGATCTTTTGGCGCTCAAAGCAAAACATAGACTTTGCATTTTTAATGTGTTATTGCCATGGACTCTCGCAGTATTATCTCCATATAGAAGACGATGTACTTCCATCGCCAAGCTTTTATGCCAAGCTTCGTGATTTTATCTCTTCGGTAAAAAAGCCTTGGCCCATTCTAGACGCTACCTATTTGGGCCACGTAGCCAAAGTTTATCACGGCAATGACTTGGAGAATCTTGCCACGTATCTTTACCTTATGTACGACGAAATGCCAGTAGATTGGCTGATTGACTTTTGGCGAAAGGTCAAATATGACCGACCTTATGATGAAGAGTTCATTTATCCACCAGCTTCCCTTTTTCAACATGCTGGAAGTCATTCTTCATTTGCAGAAAACAAAGGTCGTGATACCGATGCATCAAGAGAGCAATATTTTGATCAGTACGATATCAAATACAGGGGTTTAAATCCTTCTGCGATCGTTAGCAGCCAAATGACGTCTGAACATGGACATCCACAAGATGCTTATAACAAAGGTTATGGATATTTCTGGACCCAGCAGGTTAAGAAAGATGACTTTATTCTTGTTGCGTTTACTCCAGCAGTGAATGTTCGTAAAGTATTTGTTGATACAGGTTCTTACATTGCTCCCAAAGATCAGCTTGAGTCTGCAGTTTTGCAAGCTAGTTTTAACAACGAAAATGAAAAGCATGTAGATGGCTCTCTAAATTGTAAAGAGTTTGAGACAATTGGGGAGTTTAAAAACGGTAGAATAGAGGTCGCTTTGAACGGTGGTAAAAAAGCAACTTGTTTACGAGTGTTGGTGATGAAAAACCAGACTAACTGGGTTTTCTTTAGGGAGATTGATGTTTGGCAAGTTTAAAATCGCGTATGTATACTTTACTGATCAGGCTTTGAGAGTTTTGCAAGGTTGCTGAGAGGTCTAGTTAAGGCAAGAGACCATCTCTTTGTCCTTATTCTTGACAAAAAGGAACGAAACCCCGGGGATAGTGCTTAGGTCGAGGACAAGACAAACAGCAGTAGCAATCACAACGAAAAGCAGCAACAGCAACGATAACAACAGAAGCAGCAACAACAAATCCAACAACAACAACGACAGATACTACAACAACAAATACTACAACAACAACAAATACTACAACAGCAACAACAACCAATACTACAACAGCAACAACAACCAATACTACAACAGCAACGATAATAACAGCAGCAGAATAAACGGCAGCGGTTGGTGTGCGGTTGGCAGGAACCGCTTGGCCGTTGAAGAAAGGTCGCTGTTATAGGAAGGTGGCCGTATGTGGAACTTCAACTGTACTTGGTGGAAATCGAGCCCACGATCGACCTCCATATTAGAACACCATTTTCCTACCTACTGAGCTACGAGACTAAACGGAAGCGGGTCGTAGGATGATTAAGGCATGTAGAGGGTACAACTGGATAGATGGATGGATAATCTTTATTTAAACACGATAAAATCGTCAGCTTTTGAAAATTACTACACATAATTCTTACATTAACACTAATATTCTGTTTATAAGCTACAAAAAGAAGAAGCTGCTTTCCACGAATGCCGTTCCTTAAAGTTCTTGTTTAAGTAAACCTTCGAATAGGTTGACTGTACCCGTAATGTATACGTTAACACCACTGAGCTTTGACCTGAATTTTTTCCGCTTGGATGTAGGAACTTACATTGATGATAACGAAGTTCAAACGGACTCAAACGCGTTTGAAAAATAATTCCTCCAGCTGGGTTTGAGTTTCTCCGTTATACTGACCTTCCGGGAGGGGAATCTCGACATTTTGCCTCCACTACATGCTCGGAAACACATCTGATTATTTTTCAATCTCAGCAAATGTTTCAAGGCTAATAGCATGCAGTGAAAAAGGGAAAAACCTAGATGCACCAAAGCCGTATACGAAAACCCCTAAAAACCAGCATTTCTTAGGGTATCCTAATTTGACATATTGTTTACAAATACTTTGTAAAATATTGTATCTTACAGTAACACAATCATTATAGCGGCACTTAGAATAAAACAAATTCAAAAACCTACATGCGTGCATGACAAATAAAAAGAAAACCAAACTTACCTTATTATAGGAAATTAACGCTTGTGTTAATTAAGGTATTTGAAATTAACGCGACTCAAATTAACGCGAATTGAAGGAAAAATTACTTCCCAATAAAGGAAATTAACGCGAAAGAGGGGGGAACATTTCAAAATGAAGGAAGTTAACGCGACGTACACAACAGGAACAAGTTTATTTCAACACTTGTAGGCGTGTAATCTTAAACGAAAACAATGTTTGTGCTACTTTTCCCACTTTAAGCGTTCTTCACAGTATCATTGATAGTGGCAGATAAATTATGCTTTTTCCTTGGAGTCAAGAACATCTGGACTGTAACGAAAAATTGGGGCCAAAATAATGAAAATTAACGTCACGTCATGGAAATTAACGCTCCACTTAATTAACGGCGCGGAAATTAACGTTAACAAAAATTAACGCGACTTAAATTAACGCGAAAGTTTTAAATTCGCGTCAATTTCATGACGCGTTAATTTCCTATAATAAGGTAACCTCAACGCAGCGAAGACGCATTCTCGTCGCCAGAGTTCTTATTCTCGCGCCCAATGTTTTTTTCAACTTCGACTCGTGGAAAATCGAGGGTCTCAGTGAAACAAAACTGACTGATTCCCAAGGGATCAGTCATTAAGAGTTTTGTTATACTTCCTAACTAAAAATAAAACAACTACATACCAGTATGATGCGTACGAGTTTAATTCTAAGTAAAAATCATAGCTACACAGCTGAAACAATTCTGTAAAAAAATTAACAAGCGGAAAAAAATGTACAAATTGTTTGAATCACTTTTGGTTATAATTGAAATTTATCGAAACTTTTCAGTTTGAAAGAGTTTTTTGAGTCTGTTTTTGCTTCTTTAGCCGATAATTTTTTTTTTATTTTCGATGACTTTTAAACCTTTTTCTTATGTAAGTTTCTCTAAATACCGTGGCGAACCGCAAGATAATCTAGAAAAATTTTCTAGTACAATTTTTTGCAGCAGTAATCTGAGCGTCGCTTTGCTTTGTTCAGTCCTTAAAAATTGTCGGCGACATTTTTCTTCTTACAAAAATTCTTAAGAGTCTTAATTAAAAGTGGTCTTGTTTGTCGATTTAAAACATTTAGAGCTTCTGTCTCGTTGATAAGTCGTCTTTTTTAATTCTGATTTGAAAGCGTTTTGTCATGGCCACGCCTCAAAAATAAATTCTGGTTTCCGAGTTTCATTCTACATCCCGGTTTCAAGGCGCACGTCTCAAAAACCGCCATACTCTTAGGGGGCCGTACGTATCTATTTAGCTTATATCATGGAGTACCTCTCCCCGGGAACTTGAGTAATAGTAGTTGGCGAAGATAGGGAAGCTCCAATATAAGTTTACTAAGTTGTCTGCTGTCTGACCAAGAGGCCTCAAACCATTCAAAAGCGTTTGCGGTTGTGTATGAGGTACGTATGAGGTATGTATTAAGCCACATACTACATGCCAAATGTTTATGTTCGGCATGGATTTTAATTTTTGAACGGCCTTAATGATTCCCTTTCGCACCGAAATGGGAGAGAGGGTGATGACCTTTGATCTTGCTTCGGTGCTTAAAAAAATCAACTCTCTTTGTGGCGATGTGTTTTTGCATTTTAATAATGACACCCCTTAAGTGAACTCTCTTCTCAGATAAACTGCGTAGCTGGCGGTTTTGTTGGGTTCACGCGCGCAAGCATTCGAGCCCCCTCGCGGCTTCGCAGCTCGTTGTCGCGGCTAACCCTAACCCAACAAAATCTCCAGCCATGCAGGCTACTTCTCAGAGAATTTACAAAAAATTCGTGTCCAAGATTTCGATCAGCTCCTCTACGAAAAGAAAATTTGATGTTGCATATGCTTCTACAAAGCAAGCCCTTGACTGGAAACATATCTACAACAATGCATTTAGATGCGCTAGAGACACCAAAACCCGCGAATTGTAGCACAAAATACAAATAGAATACTTGCTTTACATGAGTAACTTTTTAAAATTGGTAAGACCAACTCTTCTCTCTTTACTTTCTGCCAATCCTAGGAGAAGATATGTCGCACTTTTTTTTCCATTGTCCTTTGGTAGCAAACTTTTAGCAATCAGTTAAGCATTTATGGGTATAGGGGTGGGTTATGAGCTAATCGTATTAGAGATGATCCTAGGGACTAGGGATCACGGAAGCAGTCGAAACTCTTAAGAACAATCTTATCCTTCTAGGTAAACAACATATTTTCAGATTCAAGCTCAACAACTCTCTCTTCCTAGTGCAGTTAGTTTTTGATTCTGAACGTTTATTTGCTAAAGAGGGGGGGGGGGGAGATCCGTTTTCATTACAAAAAAACAAGGGGTCTTGTAGCCCACTTCCTTCCTGATTAAAATAGATTAGTACTTTTTTGCTAACTGTTGTCTAGTAAATCATAGTCAATAACTTTCTGTATGTTTTTTATTAACGTATTGTAAATAATCAGATTTCAACATAAATACGTAACATTGTAAATCAAATAACTTATTGTTAATATTGCTCGCTCTGTAGTTTTTTCATGTATATATTATAGATATGGTAATGTAAGGTGAGCAGTTGTATTTTTTTAGTTTGGCCATACTTGCTTATGCTACACATGCAGTCCTAAACCAAGTCCTGCTTAGGCACATTAAACGCTGTTTAACTGCACTGAACCAGCATATGGCCTAAATATGAAGCTACCCTGATGAGTACAAAAGACATGCAGACAACAAGAGAGGTGAAATGGCAGAACGTAAGGAAAAGAAAGGGACAATTTTAATTTTAATATCAATTGCTCTTGTAAAAAGAAGAAATCGCAATGTCGTTCAAAAAATGCAATGTTAACAGTATTTAAATTCGTCTAGAATTTATACAAGTTGCAATGAAACTAGACGTTGAATTGAGTGAGAAACAAAATAAACCTTGACTTGACAATGCTCTGATTTCGCCCACAATTTACACATGCTGTAACGAAATGCCGGGATGAAACTTTAAATATAAAAACGTCGACTTTTGCAATTCTCTGATCTTTTTCTTTATTTAATTCTTTTTGTAAACCGTCTAATATGGGTTCTATCCTTTTTGATCTTAATAATACTTCGCATCCTCTTTTCTTCTACCTTTTCACCAGGGCTTTGTTCTCCCCTTATTAGATTTATTCAATATAGCCTTCCTGTATGTTGTCATTTGCTCTGGCGTGAGCTGTGTGGATGAATTACTTACTGCATGATGCATTAAGATCACCTTTTGTCGTTCCTTGGCTTTCTACTTAGTTTGAAAAAATTTATTTAAATTATTTCATTTCCATGAATTGATTTTTTAATGCACGCAAGCAAGTATGTTGAATATAAACTATAGATCCAGTTTCCACTTTGCAGTAGGCACATGTTCGTGTTGCGGACCTATTTTCATTTGTAGTGACATACAGTTTGTAAGTAGCATTTTGTAACTGATTTGTGTAGAATAAAGTTCATTATTAAAAATTTTGATAAAATATATTGTTACAAAATAAATAAATTACAAAAGTATAGCATTTGGAGAGGTACTGAGGTTTTGTAGCTATAGATTAGACTAAACAGGCAAATGTAGCTATACAGCTTCAGCTTGCTGTTGTTGCTGATTTGTAGATGCTGTTTTTGTTGTTGCTGTTGCTGTTGTTATTGCTACTATAACTGATGTTGTCAAAACTATCTCTTGAGTCCCGAACATTTTGCTCAGCTCAAAGTGATCAGCAAGAATGTCACTCAATTGTGCGAGTCCTCTTGGCAAGCTTGCAAAACCTTCGAATACTGAGCCGGCAGTAGACGCGACGCGATTTTAAGCCAGCCAAACATCAATCTCCCTAAAGAAGATCCAGTTAGGCTGGGGACTGGTCACCAACACTTGTAAACAAGTTGTATTTTTACCCGCACCATCAAAAGTGACTTCTGCTTTACCTTTTTTAAACTCTCCAATTGTTTTGAAGTCTTTACACTTTGGAGAATCACTTGTTTGCTGTTCTTTTTTAAAACTTGCCTGCAACACAGCGGACTGAAGCTGATCTTTGGGGGCAAGGTAAGAACCTGTATCAACAAATACTTTACGAACAGTCACTGCTGGTGTAAATTCAACAAGAATAAAGTCACCTTGTTTTACTTCCTTGGTCCAAAAATAGCCATAACCTTTGTTGTAAGCATCCTGTGGATTTCCATGATTGGAAGCCATTTTGCTACTGACGATCGCCGGGGGGTTTAAACCCTTGTATTTGATATCGTACTGATCAAAATATTGCTCCTTCGACTTGTCGGTATCACGACCTTTGTTTTCTGCAAACGAAGAATGACTTCCAACATGTTGAAAAAGGGAAGCCGGAGGAAAAATGAACTGTTGATCAAATGGTCGATCATATTTGATTGCTCGCCAAAAGTTAATCAGCCAATCTACTGGCATTTCGTCGTACATGAGGTAAAAATATGTGGCAAGATTCTCCAGGTCGTTGCCATGATAAACTTTGGCTACGTGGCCTTTAAAGGAAGCGTCTAAAATAGGCCAAGGTTTTTTTACCGAGGAGATGAAATCACGAAGCTTGGGATAAAAGCTTGGCGCTGGAAGTACATCGTCTTCTAAGTGAAGATAATACTGCGAGAGTCCATGGCAATAACACATTAAAAATGTAAAGTCTATGTTTTGCTTTGAGCGCCAAAAGATCCTCTGTGGGCTATCACCAAATTTCTTTTTCACATTCGAAAGTGGTGGGTAAAACTCCTTAGGTGCAAAGATTACACGAATAAAACCTTGATTAATGTATTTCTCAAATCGACTGGAGATTTCCGTCAAAGCAGTGGATTTAGGTGCATCATCAAAGTCGGCGAGAAATATCACAATGAAGATTTCACGTCGGTCTTCTTCGCTTGTATGATTAATCAAGCTTTGAATAGTTCTTACAAGGTAGTTATCTCCTTGTGGTCGAACAATTGATGCGATGCCAATAGTAAGAAATCCTGAAATGAAGCAAAAAAAAAAGAGAGCTGATGGGGGAGAGATGCAAGGGGGGGGGGGGGGGGCATTTATCTTTGACTGTTGACGGTTCAATAAATACTGTATAAAAATACTGTATGTATTTATGGTCATGGAAATAAAGCTGCTCCTTGTTGTTTTAATGGTAGGCGGGTCATATTTTAGAAGTTCGTAAAAATATTTTTTTTAAATGTTCCCAAGCTGAGAGAAAAAAAAATCCGTAAACTACCGAAGAAGAAGCTAACAATGTCCTACCCTTACCCCTTCATGTTATATGTAATCGTACATTTTCTTGTTAAATAAAGGATTGATATCTCTTGAGTTTTCAGAATTAATTTTACTTGAAAATATACGATCACCTATTACAAAATACAATACCGCCACAACTGCTGATCAGGACAACTGAAATAAAACTATTCCAACCTTACCTTTTCTTTGTGGATAGCTTCCCAGTTTGGTTATTACAGATGTGTTTAGTATTTTTTTGTCCAGGCAAATAGAAGGGTGTGGTTCTGTTAAGAGTAAGAAAAGTGCAAAAATGACTTTTGTTTACCATGAGGTTTAAGAAATGGATTAGGAAAGAGACTGATTCAGGTTCCTCTTTCTATATTTTTGAAAAGGCTGTTTTATTCGAATAGAACGAATAACTTAAGACGAACTATTAATTTTTCCAAATAATTTCGAAAGATTCCTATTAATATTTACTTATTTACATGATTATAAAACCAGTAAATGTTTGTTAATCTTATGGTAAAACCATTGACAGGAGTTCGACTGATTGCTCGAGTTGCTGATAGCTCTTAGCACATAAGTTAACATTATCATCCTCAGCAAAAACACACGCATTTTTACCAGTTAAAAGACTAAACGTATGCATACCACACACCAATTCCGCTAATAGGTGTTGGAGATTAAATTGCAGGCAACGTTTCTTTGGAGTAAAACCAACGCTACCTACGTCGCGTTCAAAACTACGACGAATGGAGAAATAATACAGAAGTCGATGAATTTAAGACCCTACACTAGTTGAACACAGCTAAACTCACCCGGAAGTTTGGTGTTTTCTTCCAATGTACTTTTTGATGTGTTAACAACATTAGGTGCTTGTTGCTGTTTATCTGGCGTGCCAAACTTGCCGGGCGGTGTGACGATGCTTGGTTTAGATCTATCTGTTGTTGAGTTTACTGCACTTTGAACTGGTTGCTTTGTGCTTGGCGTTATCTCTAAAACTAAAAGTAACAAATGCTTGTTAGAGTATTAGCTGATTAGTCGGAAGGTTGAACCCAAAATGAACCATTATTGACCCTACGTTCGGATTAGAGACTTCTTGCCATGATCGATATTGTTATGACTGATGTACAGACACGCAGATGATTTAGTTCCTAAGTACCTTTTCAGCACGACAAGAGACTTGCACAGTAAAACGTTTAAAAAAAATATTGAACTTTGAAGCATGCAATTAGTGCTTTACACTGATAGCGATGTTTTGTTATATGCATAAAGACTTACATTTTATTACCAAGGGGAACAATAATGTAATACAGCCGGCCACGCGATCATTTGTCCCGGATGGAGTTAACATCAGTTCATAGGCTATCAACAGATGCGATTACAGATTACAGGCTCCTTAACAGGCTCCTTTCCTTACCAACCTCGCCCCAGGGTCTTCTCCGCATTTCAAAATGGCAGACGGGAGCGACGAGGCGCCATTTTGAAAATCGTCGCGGAAGAGTCCCTGGATTAGATTGTTTCCATTGTGCTAACACGGATTAAAGACGGCTGGAAAAAAGATCTTAAAGGTTCTTATCCAAAGAGCCGACGGAGAACAAGAAGGTAGGTTGTTTATAGGAGTTTTAAACGCCCTCTTGTCTATGTCATAGGCCGTTTTACAGATAGTGAGATACGGCATATTGATTTTGCCCCCTTGGCATCTTATAATGGTTATTGAAATGATATATTCTTTTATTGTGATAATTCTACAATTACCATAAAAAAGGAAAAATATATATTATAGGATGCTCCGGGGGCAAAATCTGTAAAACGGCCTATTGAAATCCCTATTTAATTCCTTATGGCCGCCATTCCATTTTATATGTGGAGCCTGGAGCCCCATTGTTTAATAAATAAATTGCTATATTTAGGGCCTGATTACATGGCGAATTTTAGCCCGGTTTCCAAAACAAATCGTTTTAAAAACACGTCTGCGATTACATGAAGAAAGTTTTATCCCGGGCCATTAATTACAGCCTGGGCTGAAATTTCCAGCCCAGTTTTTGAAACCGGCCTGGAAATCTCAGCCTGGACAAATGGGCTGAAAAACCTCATGTAATCGCGTTTTCAATTTCAGCCCGGGCTGAAAGTGAGCTTGCGGATGCACAGTGGTAGTTTTCAACGAAAGAAAATGGCGGCAACGATAATTATTCAATTTTAAACGTGTTCAGCCTGGGCTGAAATTCTCCATGTAATAGCAACAAAATTCCAGCCTGGGCCGAAATTCGCCATATAATCGGGCCCTTAGAGAGGAAGCCACATCAGCTCTAGCTGGTTTTTATTTGGGTCCAGGGCTCGAGACTTACGGTAGCCAACTAGCCACAGGCTAGTAGAAATGCAGTTTTGGCTAGTAGGTTCTGGGCTTTCACTAGCCAAAATGGCGAGTTAAAACTTCAGGAATTTGACTGGAAGAAAACCATACGTCAAAATGGACTCTGAGAGAACAGAACTCACAATTATACACCGTCGTCACATATAAAATTATCAAAGACTGTGGACAGGCTGATATAATACCAAAAAGTAACCTAAAATAATATTAACCCTAAACACAGGGGACCTAAAAGCTGTATTAGTTATTCATAATGTTAAAACAAAAATGTTCTTATTTACCTGCCTTCTTGTGTCTTTTTTCACCGGTTTGGGGGCGATTTGAACCAGGATTTGAATCAGAGTGAAGGTGGTTTACATTGCGAGTCTTAAACGGTAATCGGTCTGTCGCAATGTCAATACGATGCGACTCAATTATTTCTCAAGTTTTACTTTAACTGTTATTATTAACTATTAACTCCCCTCGCGGGAGAGAAGAGAGAAGGAAACCCCTTGTCTCTCTTCTCTTCTCGTGACCGTTAAATTGAAACACGAAACTCCCTGCGACAGGAGAGTTAATAGTTAAAGAGTCTGACCCACCCACTTTGCATTGCGCGCCCTGTTGTTGTTTACGAGCGCGGAGGACCACAAAAACTATTGTAACATGATGATGCTTCTTTCAAAAACAGCGATCGTTCGAATATAACAAACTGAAGAGAAGAGATAAGACTTGTTTCTAGCATTCAGATCGCGATGGAAACAGATTTTACTTCTCGGTCGCTCTCACTGGCTTTTTTGGGGGCCCCAAAAATGGCGGATTGAAAAAGGTGAGAAATCTGTTTGTATCGCGATGTGAATGCTAGAAACAAGTCTTATCGCTTCTTATAGCTTCTCTACAGTTTGTGATCTTCGAACGATCGCTGTTTTTGAAAGAAGCGTTATCGTGAAACGATAGTTTTTGTGGGCCTCTGCGCTCGTAAACAACAACAGGCGCGCAATGCAAAGTGGGTGGGTCAGATTCTTTAATAGTGTTAGTAACTTGAGTTATAACAATTGAAACTTGGCGCGCGTCGTATTGACATTGCGACAGACCGATTACCGTTTAAGATTCCCAACGTAAACCGCCTTCCTTCTGATTCAAATCGCCCCCAAATTGGTGAAAAAAGACACAGGAACGCAGGTAAATAAGAACATTTTTATTTTAAGATTATGAATAACTAATACAGCATTTGGGTCCCCTGTGCCCTAAAGATAATGATATAGAGCCAGTGAAGACAGCAAAGTGCCTCTGCCCAAATCTGGCTAGTAGAAAATTGGTTTTGGCTAGTGAAATCAAAGCTGTCACTAGCCAAGGGGCTAGCTAGCTAAAAAGTTATTATCAAGCCCTGAGGTCCTCTGTCCAGGTCGAATAGGAATTTAGAAATAGTTGGTTTTTCATTACGGAGGAAAATCACGGAGAACGTGGAGAAAAACCCCGGAGCAAAGCGAAAACCAACAACAAACTCAACCCACATAATTATGGCACTGGGCTGGAATTGAACTTGAGCCCCATTGATAGGAGGCAAGCACTCTCACCACTGACCCATCCCTGCTTTCTTGTTTGCTGCTCAAGCCGGGCCCTTTGCTGCAAAACATGGATCTAGAGTCTAGAACCCCAGATGTTATCTGCTTTCACTTGGTTTCAAATTTTGTGGTATAACTATTGTACCAGTCATGCTATTGCATCATTATTTTTTGTATGCCTATGAACAACCTTTGTGGTGTTAAAGTTAATGCAATATATATGTTGCAGTGTTTAGTCAGAGAAATCTGTTGCCCTTTGTTGTAATATTATGGTTTAGGGGCACAATTATATGGCTAGTTTTTCTCTCATGGTTGCACAAGTAGCCATTGTGCTCACAAGCTCTCAGTAGGGCTATAAACTAGATTTTATAATTGTTTACACACATAATAATGCACAATTGTTTATTTCTGTTTTAGAATGCCTCCTGAAAAGACACATAGCTACCCAACAGAGTGGATAAGAGATGTCGTGTTGCAGGCCACAGTGCAACTGCACTAGAGCTGCCAGGGCACCCAGTCCAAACAGGGCCACAGGACTCCATCCAGGCAGCACGTACATCAACTCAGTTTACATTATCCCCGGATATGTTGTCTACACTGACCAGTACTATTATAACAGTGGCTGTCTGACATTTGCAAACTGCAGACTTGAAGACTTTCACTCCAGTAAGCCAAATAGTGCTCCAGTTAGCCTGAATAACACTCGGGTTAGGCTGTTTATTGTTAGCTCTCAATAATGGTAGCCTGCGAATACAGCCGCTTCTCATTCGCTCCTGCTACTACGTGTGAAACGCGAAAGGGTTTCGCACGTAGTAGCTGGAGTGAATGAGAGGCGGCTGTATTCGCAGGCTTCAATGATGGTAATGATAACACGATATATACTCACAGCCTTTCAAATTTTTGTTGCCATTTTAATATTCAGAGAAAGCCCCTCAAGATACCCAAGCCCTCGGGAAATAATTAAAGGTCAGTAATAAGAGAGTGGACAACTCTATCTTAATCTAGGAGCAAATTGGAAGAAATTTTTCGTAGCATTAAGGGAATCCCAAGGGGTATTTTGAGACCAGATTCACTCTGACTTCTGGCTGAGGTCTCACTCCTTTTGAGCCAAACCTAATCTTTAAAGAGGAAAAGGTAAACAAATTAGGCCCTACATCCCAAATGGGTTTTGCTGGAAATTCAACAGGAGCATCACATGCTCTGGTTGTCCCTTCAAATACTAGTGTTTTCAGATTCCAGTGTGGGAACAATCACCCAATTTCCAAATGTCAGCAATCTTCAAACCGACCAGCTGTGAACACATCCAGCTGCAACGCAGGCTAGGGAAATACAGGGACTAAACCAACTTCTTTTAACAACCATGTCACTCCAACTGCAGCACTCCCAGCAAAAGCACTCCCAACCTCGGTCAAAGCTAAGAGCGATCGACCCTAGTAGTGGCAGCCTTACTGGTTAAAAGGAAGTTTCTTGTAACTACTCGTCAGTTATGTGGTTTTTACATGCTTTTTGGTCACATTTTTAAGGGCCCCAACTGGGCAGTTGTTCCAACAGTCTCGTTTTAGCATCTAAGCGCTCAGACAGTATTGATCATATGGTAAAGAAACACAAGCAGGTTGTATACTGGGACCATTTGGACACTCATAGTTCCATAATCCAGGGCTGCAAATTTTTGATCATAAATCATTTTATGGCGACGATGAATAAAAATCTGTCCGACCACAATTTTGTTTTGTTTGACCAAGATGGTGTCTTAGTAGGACATATTTCCTTTCAAGTAAAAAAAAATATATTTGCAGCCTGGATAATCTGGGAGTCATTCCACAAAAAGTGCTAAGTGAATTCAGAATGATTTTCCACCTCTCATTTCACTGTGACTATATCCGTTCAGAGTTTTGTTGGGTAAAATATGCCATGGTTGATGACACAGTTCAGATTATCAAGTGCTTTGAATGCTTTGGTAGGGGTGGTGCTCTGTCTAAGATAGATGTTAGGAGTGCTTTCTGCATAAGCCTGGCCCAGTGTACATTTTAGATTACCACCTACTGGGGCTGCCATTGAGAGAAAAGCATGAGGAGTTCCAATCACTTTTAGGCCTCTTGAATTTTTGGTAGTTATGGTTAAGGCACTGTGCATTGCTTTGGCTTTGGGTGGAGTGGCTCTGTCTCACCAGACGCAAGTATGATCAGGGTTTTGGCGAATTTGCTGTCACCATTGCTGGAAAAGGTACTTATTTCCAGATCTATTGTAGTTGGATATGATTTCAACAGTAAGGGCAACTCCACTGAGTGGCTAAATTATGGCAAAGATTAGTGTCGGTTTTGTTGTCTTCCCAGCAAACTGAGCCTAGCGTAAGCAATGCACATTGTAAAGTAGAATCCTCCCATAAGGGAGCAAGGAGCATAAATGAGATTTTTTAGCAAAAAGAATAAATTATTTTATGCAACCTGCCCTGTGATTAATTATTTTGGGTGGAGCTTACATCCGGGACTTAACTATGCTTATATTTAGATATTTGAACTTCTAATTACAGTGCTCTTTTCTTGCAGCTTTGGGACAGGGCAACTTTTCCGCCCATTTTGAGGGCATTATTGGTGGTACATTTAAACATAATCAATTTAGTGTCACATACAGCTGTAAGGCGTGTTTGCCCTCACTTTTGCTGGAGAAAGGTGCCCAATTCCAGATCTATTATAATTGGATATGTTCTAAACAATAAAGGACAACTTAACTGAGTGGCTTAATTATGGCAAGATTAGTGTCAGTTAAGTTCTCTTCACAGCAAACCGAGCTAAGCCCAAGCAATGCACATTGTTAAGTACAAGCCTTAGTTAAAGCTTGCAAGGAGCGTAAAGATAAGTTTGTGGCAAGTCGGTGAGAGTACATATCTTGTACTTATTTACTTTCGAATTGATGTAAACTACTCATTTTCTGTAATTTAGTGAAGATGCCAGAAAACTAACGAATTAAGTACGGTCCAAATGCCGCTTCACTCATGTGCTTAACCTAATTAACTCAATAAGTTTCGACTTTGGAGCAACTTTGGAGTGACAGCTGATTCAGACGGTGTAATTGTGTCAAACCTACTTCTCGGAAAGCAGTCTTAAAAGGACTCTGGAGTCCAATTCGGCAAACCATTACTCGGTTTTTGCCGTTAGTGTAATATAAATATATCGGAAAAGCAAATTAATTCCGCAAGATGTACGTAGTTTTAAAAAATGGTCTCTTTAAACAATTTATAAATCCGACAAATTGTACTGTTAACATGAAGAAAACAGCAAAATGAATTAACACCAGAGCAATTTTCCCGTTAAGTTCTGTTTCTCCTGAATTGAAACCGAAAAGACGAGCCCGGGCTAACGATGGAATTTTTGTCGAATTTTATGCCGTCAAGCTTCATTCATGACTGGTCACACAACTCCACTTTGGACCAATCATGAGTGCTGTTATATCGAAAATTCATTAAAGTAATTTATGCATAGGGTTCGACACCGTATGAATCGCGCCAGACCCTGCCGAACTAAACGTTACTTGCCGAACCTAATTAAAACTGCCGAACCAAACTGATTTGAAACGCCGCTCTTCTGCCGCACTTAACTAATAAGTTAGATTCGGCACATAAGAGTGGAGCGGCGTTCGGAACGGGCCTCAGTTTGGTTATAATTAGATTCACTGCTTTGAATAGCGCACGTTGTTGTAAACATTCGACTCGGAAGGTCTTCGGAAGCGGCAAAACCTGCAATTTTGTGTCCAAGTTCGCTCTGTCGATATAGAATTTCAGGAGTTGATTCATCAGGAATATAAACTTAGTGTACTTCATTGTACCACGACAGAAGTAGCCTGCGAATACAGCCGCTTTTAGCGGGAGCGATGAGAGGCGGCTGTATTCGCAGGCTACGACAAAAGCGAATAGGACGATAGGACGTCTTTAAGTTTAGATTTTTTATTTTCACTTTCATAGAAACCAAAAACGTCTAGCAGTTTTTGAATTCAGAAATTTCCTTCTGTCACAGTAAAAAAGAGGTTATGATTTATCACAAGGTTATATAGTTATTTATACGGTGCGCTTTTCGGTTGAAAACTGGGAAACAAAATCGCATTATCGCATTATACCAGATGAGTTTTAGAGGAATCGATGCGTAAAATTGCAGCTTTACAAGATAAAACCCCCTCGAGAAATTTGGCAAAGAATTTATTATTGGGCAAGGGCCCTCATGCACCTGCACGACGACAACATAACAACAACAGTCTTAATCATCTGAATCAGCCGTAGCTCCAAGGTTGCTCCGAAATCGAACCTTATTGAGATAGGTTCGGCACATGAGTGGGGCGGCGTGTTTCGATTGAGAAGTTATATCGAACATTTGAGATAGCATTTCATCGCATTTCCAAAGCGTCGAAGCGCGTCGTATTTTCGACGCTCTTCTCGGTGTTTGGAAATAGGGATGAAACACTCTTTCGTATTTGATGTATATATTTCCTCGTAAACGGTTCAGTAAATATTCAAAATTATGATAACAATGCAAAAAAGTGGTGCTAGATAAACAGAGCAAATAGATAGAGACAAATATAACGGTTCTTTCAATACAGTTTTACAGCCAGATGTTTAATCTGGTCTCCCTGGGTGGAGGCATTATTTGTAAGGGCGAAAATAAATACCGCTCGCTCGCTCGCTCGCTCGCCACGATTCGCCGCTCACAAAAAGTGTTTTAAATGCAAAAAGGCATAAAACCCTCAGGCACCCAGGGTAAATCTTGTTGAAATCTTAACACAATATTGATAACCGAGTGGAAATGTTCCCATTGTTTGAAGCTGCAGTCATAGAAACCTAATCATGCCAAATTTTGACATTTCACAAGGAGAAGTTCGCGTATTATCAGTTCTTTAATTGTATGTCGCGGTAATTGAAATTCCGAATTATTATCAAGTTCCCAACACATAAAGTACATTGAATGGAAATTTTACTTACCTAGTGATGGACCGTAAGCGTGCGTTTGAGACATCGTCATGTTTTTGCTTCTTCTTTGCAATCTCGTTGAAATCGTTGATATATACACGTTTATAAAGACAGTCGTCATGGAAAAAAACATGAAGAGCATAAAAACACGCTTCTTAAAATGCCTGCGTTTAAATGTGCAAGGCATATTCAGAATTATTTAGTGTTCTTGAAAAATTAGTAAAAAATGTTCTTCAGTGACTAAAGTAGAGTATTAATCGAAACATTTATGGCCAACTAAAGAACGTGACTAATAAACACTTGACATGTAAAGCCAAAACCGTTCAAGCGTTCTTCAAATAACACAGTAACGAATTCATTAAATGGAAATCTGACTTCATTCTTTTTTATCAATAGACCATACTTCCCATGGGTTTTCGGCCCAATTAACACGCGCGGTATGTTGGGAGAACTCGAAAAAAGCTTGCAAATAGGAGCCATCAGGCGCGTGGGTTACAAGCTTTTCGAGTGTTCTCCCAATAACCCAAGTGGGTTTACTGCACTGGTAAACCTAAAGGAAGTTTAGTCCATTTCCTTTATGAAATACTTTTGAAAAACGATTGTTAAGAAATAGAAATCGATTTTAAATTTCGTGCTCAAGTTGCTTATTCTCAACACAATTATCGGATGGCGCGGTAAACCAATCACGATGGCTGAAAGAATAAAACAGGTTCAGCTCCATACAAAAAAATCGCGGATTAATGCAACGAAAAAGCATAAGAAAGGAAAGGAAGATGGCCATTAGCTGTAGGCAGAAAATGCATTCAATGATTTAAAAGAATTTTGACAAGGAAATCCAGCAAATTGTGGCCGGAGTCATTCATCGCGAAAGTAACTTGGGACTGCACGGAAAGCCTGCAAGTTAAATTATAATACGTGCACGTAGTTTTAGGCAAGTCTAAAAGCGAAGCTCTCCATTCATTTATTCTTACTGGAGTTAACAAAAATGTTTCCATTCTGGTAAATAAGCGGGCAAACTATTATAAGTACAGTGGCCCGTAGAAGAAAGACATCTTTAAATTAAATCACTCGCAGTTAAACTGAATATCCTACGGCACAATAGACAATACACTTGCGGCACAGCTGATGCATTGGCCATTCCGAGGTTGCGCAGGGAACTGGAGCGAAAAATAAACTCACGACGATGTTGAGTACTATCGTGATTCTCGTTGTCCTGTGATTAGTTGTGATTGTCTGTCTGATCGTGGATTGAAACGCGAGGAAAGCGAGCGAGACGTACAGATTTCTTTTCGATATATTTGTCGCAAAATCTCCTCTGAAGTTGTGAAAACTCCGCGTAGTTGTGGCACGAGAAAGGTTTACGCGGTAATCCGAAATAATTACGTTGTTAAACGGTTGCATTCCTTGTGCAAGCCAACGGAAGCATTTTACCTTTAACTGGTTTTCTTAGTCAATATGGCGGACTGAGGTTTTTGCTTTGTAACCGCACCTTGAGGCACATCATGACAGTTACATGAAACATTGCCAAAAATGCGCGGAAAAGCTGATAGACACGTATGTATGGAAAAATATGATCCTTTTCGCGTCATAAGCTATTTTGGATAAGTTTGCCTTTCTCGAAGTGGTCATCCCACAATACACAGTGTTTCTCGCGTGGCGCCACTCGATTCCCTCGTGAACTTTTCTTTGTCGTTATCCTCTCTCCTTAGCGGCCACGTTCCTTGCGATCTCCCAGCTAACGTCATTCTGACATCACGTAGCATGGCGTGCTAGGCCTGCACCTTCTTTGCCCATCCATCGACATGCATTTCTCTGCCGACAAACTGAAGTGTTCCTCTCTCTAACGTACACCTCTATAAGATGGACACCTCCAAAAGACGGACACCTGGTGATGGTCCTTGCTGTTTTTCAGTCATTTTACTGTTACCAAACTTCCTATAAGACGGACACCTGACTAAGACGGACAACGTTAACGGACACTTAAGACGTGTTTTTTTATCATGTTTTATTACGTGTATACCAAGCTTACTAACCAAAAACAATGACGCTTTAATGGTTTACTATTCTGCTCGCTTACACTAAAGAGGTCGCTTTCTACTTATAGTATCACAGTTTGTAGACGCTCTCAATTTTTGGTTTAACAAGCAAATACGTTTCTTTTCTTATTTTAGTCTTGTTGCTGTTTGCAAAGGTTTGTTGCATTGTGCAAAGGTTTAGTTTTATTATCTCAGAATTACTGGCGTCATGTTACCTCTACTCTTTACAAGGCGGACACCTCCCTAAGACGGACAGCTGCGGCCGGTCCCAAAGGTGTCCGTCTTAGAGAAAGTTGACTATACAACACATTTCTGTTTTTCAGCAAGTCAAGTTATACCTCTTTAACCTTCCTTCCAGGTCTGAAAGAAACACGAAAGAAGTGTCGGTTAGCAATTCTCCTAAATTGCTCAGATGACCCTTCATTATTAAGAGCTTTAATAAAGGTCTCCATATTCTCTTCCTGAGTTGTACTGGTATGTGGGTGATAGAGAAACCAAGTGCAAAAAAGAGAAGCTCAAGAGATACGTATACTAGGCAGACTAGGTCACCTTAATTCCACTGAGCTGGGAGTAATTGTGTCCACAAAAGAGGATCAAGAAGGAGATATTCTACTGGTATTGGATTCAAAACAGACTGTGGATAGGAAAACCAAAAGAATAGAGTGCAACTTCCACTACAAGAAGACTCATATGAACATAAACGTGAAACAAAGGTCCAACTGCCCAGACAGTATAAAGATAGCCTGCAAACAGGCTCCCGAGTGGGGTTTCCGCGAGCGAAGCGAGTGGGGTTACGCGAGCGAAGCGAACGGAAGAGCGGGGCTGTTCGCAGGCTAGTATGAAGAGAGCCACTATAATAGGATTTGCAGAAAAGGATTTTTTCATTTAAGGAAGAACAACACAACATCGAAGACGTTAACAAGAAGCCGGGGACAGTGAGAAGATTTATGAAACAAATACCATAACGGATAGACAGTCGGGAGCAAGAAGAACATGAGAGTCGTGAGATTGTCAATTTCTGATCGTGAACGCCTGAAGATACGATATCTACTACAGTAACTAAACACCCCAGTGTGAACTGCAGATAAGTACTTTTTGTCGTTTTAGCAGTTGTTCCGGAAAAAATCTACCCTTTTCTCCGTATTTTCGGTACATAGTAACAGAGCGAAAAATATCTATATTGTGCATGCAAATTAGCTGCATAAACAGCGTGTTGCGATGTATCTCTGTAATTCCCGCATACAATAATTTACAATACAAAGAATTGTTTCTTATATTACCTGATGCAAAATTTATTCCAACTTATATCTTAAAGTTTTCCTTTAGTTGTAAGTAGCTCTGAATTTTGATTTCCCACGCTGCGGTAACATGCACTTGTCCGTTTCACTACTAAGCCAAGGTTGTCAATTTGTCAAAGCCCTCTCAGCTCATCCTGAAAACGTCCTTACTGACAAACGTGTGAGCAACTGGGCTTAGTTTTGTTCCAAAGTCTTTTCTTTTGTGGGCTTTCCTTTATAAGGGGCTTGTTATTGGCAAAAAGTTTGCGTTAATTTAAAAAGTGGTCGGGCTCATATTTGGAAAGGGCTTTGCGTCTCACAAATGTGAGGTGCACATCAGACAACTGAATGTTAAGTCGCTAAATACGATGATGTAGAATACGAAAACAAGTTTTAAAATCTTTTGATGAACATCAATAGTCTCAGAAATAGTCTCATAGGGCTGATAGAGCGGTTTTCACTTGAGTATCGCATTTGCTTTGGTTTTGAATTTTCGCGCTTAGTGATTGGTTTAAAAAATCCGTGCCACTTTGTTATCCAGTCAGAAGTAAAACCAAGACCGAATCGTAACTTTCTCGCGTACGTTTTCCCGCGCTTTGTGCCGGCTTCATGTATGTACTTTGAGTTCTGATTGGTACACTTGATTGCCTGCGTTCTCTGTGATTGGCCAGAGTGGTTACTTTGGTTTGGTTTTACGACACTCTATTGAAAACTGCTCTAAAAGTGCGAGAAGAGTAATCATGCCATGCAAAACTGCGGGTACCAGACACCAGACACTGACATGGTGTTGCCAAAACAGCACATTGTCGAATGAGTTAAGTTTTTTTTTCTTACAGTGTCTAATATAACTTGGAACTCTTAAAGCAGGTACAAGAAACGGAACAGTTGCTCTTGTCAAATAAACTCTGTTTTCCCGTAGTTATTAATATTTTATTTCAAGTGTAGATTTTTTGCCACTTGTTATTTCGCTAAGTGCGATGTTTGTATTCCGCTCTGGTTAAATCAACGAAGGAAAGTGCGTCGAATTTATCGATCAGGGATTTGAAGGGAGATTTGGTGCTGATTAAATGTTGCCAACAGAGGACGGGAAGGAAGGAATTTTTATGCGTCGGAGAGCGAAGTGAACAAGTAACAGAGTGTTGAACCGGCATGAAGTCAACGTTTTAATCAATAGCGTATGAACAGTGGCTGCTGTGAAAATACGACGAAGGATTCTTGCCATGAATAAGAACTACCACCGAAAGAGTGTAAAATGAGACAATCGGAGAATAATTAGTCACTTAAATTGACTACAGGTATACGAACGGAAATAACAAAACACTTACTTCAACATGTTTAATAGTCCCTGAGCGCAAAGGCGCGCGTAAGATCGATAACAGTACAACGACAGCAATGGGAAAACCTTTATTTATCATCGTATCGACTTTAGTCGCAGCTGGACTTGTGGGGATTGTCTTCGAAGTACACAAGATGTCACAGGACTCTACCCTTAGTCTAGCAAAGCATGACATCGTCGGCGATTATGATGCGCTTTATGATGAGTACTTTCCTCGCTATTACCATGCCACAGGGATCCTATCTCTTCCGTTTGATGACATTGTTGAGCCGTTTGAAGCGTGGTTTGCCGGCGACAGGAATATGAGTCGAATCGATTATTATTATGGTACGTTTTTATCTACACTCAAAATAATTTAATGCATCGCTAAACTGGTAATGGCAACGAGTCATGTTTATTTTTTAAATTATGATTGTTACCAGTCTTATGACATTAATAATAACTCTTTCATGTCCGCCCTTTAAAATATCAGTCGCTGAAGACTGATGACAAAAAAAATTCGCATTTATTAGCGTTACATCCATTCGCCGCCAAACTTTAGAGCAGGGTTTGGAACGTTACCCATCACAGCGTTACCACCACACAGTGCACCCACCACTGGTGAACCACAACACAGTGCACCTACCATACAGTGCACCCACCACACAATGAACCACCACACAGTGCACCCACCGCACAATGAACCACCACACAGTGCACCAATGACACATGGCATCCACCACACAGTGTACCCATCACGCGGCGGAACCACCACACAGTGAACCTCCTAACAACCCGGCCTTACCAATCGATGAAACCAATAATCGATGATAAGCGATATTAATCGATATCAATCGATGTCAATTAATCGATTGATATTGGAAATCGATGACCAGTCGATGATGTGACTTTTAACATGAAGGATTTTCATTGAACGACTATCGTTTTATCCCGGGCGCTTCATGTCACCGCACGATCGGCAGGATGTTTTATTCTGTTTAGCGCAAACTAACAGAATTCAAGTTAAACTTTACAAGAAATCGCCGCGTAGAACACAAGAGCAAAATACTCCTGTGCAGTTAGAATGGAAGTCTTCAGTGTATAAACGAAACAGACTAAATTTATATGATGGGATCTATAAGATTTAGTAGAAAGAAATTTCTAATTCTTATAATGTACAGGGCCGCTATGAACAAGAGATCGTTTGACCTTTCTCGCAGCTTTTAATAACTCCCGCGTATCGTATGTCGTTTATCGAAAGTCACGCTACTATTTAACGCAATCTTTGTTGAGAAAATGATGGGAAATCTAATCAAAAAAATTAAAATATATTTGCAAGATTGTTTGCATGATTTAGTGAACTTTTGAACGTTGACCTCATGTTAGGTTTTTGAAAAAAAAGAGATTGCGTACGTCTTGCGTAGCTTTATTTCGAGAAAGCTATGACCTTGTATTAGAGAGACGTTAGACGTCGTTAAGTTTATGTTGATTGCTTCAGTTTGATTGAGCGTTTCGTTATATAGACTTTTTAGGGCAATGTTTAAGTTTTTACTCCGGCTTGTTCGTTGTGACATTCTTGCACCATTGTCTACCATACGCAAAGCGCAAGTCTGTGGGCTTTTTTACGTGTTTACTGTTGTATATGCCACTATAGCTCAGGCAAGACCACGGTTCGATCCTACCGCCATCTCAGAACATTATTTCACGTTTTATATAAGTCCGTTGACTGAAGCGGACGGATGATTAAAGAATCAAACAGACCCGGACGACTCCCGGACGCGCACAGACGAAAACCTCTCGGCAGACAACAACGTGAACTAACTAACGCTGATTTTCAGCTATATTTATAATGGGAAACATTACGATACCAGAACATAATAAATGCTAATTACGAAATACTAGACAAGAAACAACGTACAAGAAAAAGAAAACTACTACGGTAGAACGATCTTCATGTCTACGTCCGGCTCATGTCATGTTTTTCCTTATTGTCACGCGAACTGTATCCTTTGTGGTGCCCAGTCCTTTTGGTGCACTGTGTGGTGGTTCCGGTGCATTGTGTGGTGGTTCATCCCATGGTGGGTACACTGCGTGGTGGTTCACCCATGGTGGATGAACGTTCCAAATCTATATGAAACTTTACAAAAAGCGTGACTAGATAATTACCCAGTCCCTCCGCAAATTTCAGCTGAAACACTTCAATGTGGCATACACGACGAATAAGCCCGCTCAGTCAAAAGTTCGAAATCACACGCGGTGGAAGTTATCGATCGCGGTCGATCGCTACTAGCCCAGAGAGAGTTCTCTAGCTCCTGGAACAAAAAGATTACACCAAAGATGGCATTTCAAGCGATGAAGAAAGTGATTTGGATCGACAGCTTCAAATTTAAGCGACGAATCGGGGTAAGAATTGAGTAAACATTACGCGAGTGAAAACTGAGTCGCACGTGTCGAACCACACGCGTGGTCTGAAACGCGACAAAACGCTGTATTTAGTCGACTTCTTACGTTCAAAACCTTGCTGATACTTTGAAATAAATGTCTTGGTTATATTTGAGCTTTGTGAGATCCATATTTTTGGAGGAAAAGGGGTTTTGAGACAACAGATGTGAAGATAATTTAGTGTAATTTATGCATAGCGTCTGCAAATAAATTTAACTCGAATTGCACAATCGGAAATGCAATGATATGCTTTATATAGTTCACTTTTTACGTTCAAAACCTTGCTGATACTTTAAAATGAATGTCTTGGTTATATTTGAGCTTTGTAAGATCGATATTTTAGGAGGAAAAGGGTTTTAGGACAACAGATCAAAAGATAATTTGAGTTGAAGCTTCGTGTCAACAAGAAGCTCGAATTTCACCTATCACGTTTCATCTGCGTCAATTCAAAAAATTGCCAAAAATTTCAGAATTAATCTTTTTTAACCAAAATTGCTGCATACTTTGGCAATATAATATGAAACACTTTTGTTTTTAAGCTTTTCTTGGAAACTTTTACCATTTTTAGGTTTGTTTATTTTTGTCCACTATCTTTTGCAAATTTATGCTAATTTATGTGAATTAAATTAATGTATTCAAAAGTATTATGGGTTGTTTCGGACAAAAAAAAATTTTTCTGGAAGCCTATTTCATATGCTTTCAAATGAGGTATGGCTCTTATCTCAATTCTAAATCCCAGCTGAGAAATAAATTAAGAAGGACAAAGGTCAATTTTGACAGTAATTTGACCCTACAGCAAAGAGTTAAACATCGCCCTTGAAAGATTTTCTTGTTTTACCGGTATTTATAAGGAAATTCTATTTTTGATCAACAACAGTTTTTCCAGTTCGACAGGCTAACGATTTTAGACATCGTCCAATTGGAGAAAATAATGGTAAACAGGTCCGTTCCGATAGTAACACGTTTGAATCGTGTTTTACACTTGGCAAGGTTCGAGAGAACTAAACGTAGCACTACTCTTGGAAAATTTTACACTCGGCAATGCATCTGACTCGTGTTAATGTATAGAAATATTGAGAAATGTGTGCTACGTTTATAAAATCATCAACTAAGGAAATTATTTTTTTAAAATAAAAACTCCAAAAGTGCCCAGGAAAGTGAGTACAAGCCTGAGCAAACGCATGCACATAATTTATAAAATCGAAAAACTCTAGCCCCCACCCACCCCCAAACAAATTTGGGGGGGGGAAGCCCCCCACGTTTTAGTGCCAAAAATTTCGCGAGCGCAGCGTAAAATTGGTTTTTCAAGATATTCCATCTCGTGAGTGAGTTCAGACATCCTCGAAACTTCCTTGAAAGTCTTCAAGAAACTTTGTTTATCTTCCGAAAAGTTCGAAAAATGATCGAAAACGTTCGTATGGCCTTTGAACAACCATCGGAGAATCTTCGGAAATCTTCAGTCTAGAAACTGCTCAGAAAACAAAAAGTTGTTGAAAACCTGCCCCCCCCCCCCCCCCCCTCGTTCCAAAACGCTCAGCCACCTCTGGCTCTGCGCACTTTTAAAATCCCTGTCGTACATGTAGTATAACACAGCTGTGTCTTGCTTGTTTTGTTATGTTAGGCATGGACAAGACAATACAACGCGGAGACCTGGGAAAACACGGTATCCTGTTTAAAATCGTGCCCATGCACTCGGAGATGAAGCCATCAGATAATGACTACATGAGCTGTTGGTATAAGCCACTTCCTAAATGGCTGCCGCGGGCAGGACAGAGTGTCATTCCAACGAACCTCTCCGAGTTTAAGGTCTGTTGGCTCAGTTGACCTTGGCGCACTACTCCCGGCCCCTTTTTAGTCCAGTAGAAACCAGCATTTCGAACTGCAGGCACCTCGCGGGGGAGGGATTATACTAGTGGGCTAAACGGGGAGACTCCGCTCGAAAGATGTTCCTTTTCAGGCTTTAGGTATAAAAAAGATTAGGGATTTCACGTGTTGGAAAATGATAGGTGAAATCTATAACTATCTCAAAATATCTCAGTTAAACAGAACCACCGAACAGTTGACTCATCTATAAGTAAGGGGTTGTTCAAGTGAAACGTTTAGATCATAGATGCAGTATCCTTATTGTAAATTGTGAAAAGGTTATCGTTTTAATTCTCTATCCAAGGTGTATGAAATGGTTACTCTTCCTGCAGGAAAAACTGATATATCAAAGGGTAAGGGTTTGGACCTCGGTGCAGAGCCTCTCCGTTTAAACTACTTTTTTAGTACGTAGACCCTACTCCAGGCAGAGACTTTCAGGGAACAGAATCTCATTTCCCGAATTTGCGAGCTGTTGTTTCCTTTCCGAAAAATAATTTACGTCATCTTTTCTACTTTTAGTTTGTTTCCGAAGAAATGCACCGAGGAATGCCATGTCTCAAGTACGAAAGGAGAAACAGACGATACAATAAGAGCAATTCTTACAGCCTGTTTATTTCCAAAAACAAACCTCATAGACCCCTCCGATACGAGATGCTGGGCTATGACGACATGCTGACGTCACATTATGACCACTACGTACTTGACTACATATCATTTGAGCCTTGGGAATTTAACAGGTCCTTGTTTGGTTTACCAAAGAGTAAGTTAAATTAAGTTCCCTATAAAAATTACCGTTTTTCACTCCTGGAGGGAGACATTGTGAGAGTAAAGTGTTTTGCTCAAGAACACAGATGCAAAATTAGTGATCCTGCCTGGGCTTTAATTTGGACCTCTCGATCTAGAATCCAATGTACCCAGGTAAGACAGATCTTTTGTTGGCATAAGTGACATTTGTATGTTGAGAAGGTTAACAAATGGTTACGTGGTAGATCTCTAGTGTGCAATACCCCAGTACATAAGATACATAAACGCGGGCTTAGCATTTACTGTCCGCGTTGTGTTCTCGCCGGAACCAATAAAATCGCCCAAAAGCGTCACGTTTACTGAGATCAATTTTGCGCATTACAGAGAGACATGACATAAGGTTCGAGATATCGGGAGTTCAAGTTATCGAGGGTAAAATTACAGTTGAATACTGATAACTCGAACCCTCCATTACTCGAACCTTGTAAATTCCCCTTTAGGTCATTTTCTTTCTGATTTTACCCTTGATAACTCGAAATCTCGATAATTCGAACCTTTCTTGATTTTCCTTGAAGGTTCGAGTTATCGGGATTCAACTGTATTAAGAAAATGACCTAAAGGGGAATTAAAAAAGGTGCAATCTAGTTAGCGGGAGGTTCGAGTTATTAAGGATTCGAGTTATCGGGATTCAATTGTATTTCTAATGAAGCTTGCATTTTTTTTTCTTAAACAGACTCCAGTTGCGACAAGAAGGCAAAGAAACTCCGGTCCCACTATTTGGCGAATCCTATGGCAGAATACATGCACTTTACACATCACAAAGATCGCGAGCTAGACAAAACTTACAAAGAATACAAAGCAAAACATGGCAAGAATTATACATCACCAACAGAACATGAGCGGCGGAAACACATCTTCAAACACAATCTCAGGTGCTTATATTTGCGTCTTCTTTATTGTATGGGCGGGCCTTTCGATTCACTGGCTCCTCACCAGGTTATTTCCATTTTTAACATTACGAGCCTTTCTGGTGTATTGTTGATACTTTTCTATAGACATTACAGTTGCATCTTTACTTGGAGACAGATCAAGTATATGAGGGGACATCTCCAAAGAGAGTACACTTCCTGAAGGGGGGCAGGGGGAATATCACATTAGGAGACACTAACGGGGGCTTCTTCAGTAGATAAGCACTCCTGTAAATGACCACCTCCAGTCACGGGACAACTCCTGAAGGAGAAAAATTTTGTTTACTCAGCCTTAACTGTTTTCTGCAAATTAGAGCCAAACTCTGGATTTGTGATTTCTTAATTGTCTTTTTAGATACATTCGCTCGAAGAACCGCGAAAATCTGAAATACAAATTAGCTCCAAACAACTTGGCAGACATGACAGAAAAGGAAATGGACTTACACAGGGGATTACTCCAGGAGAAAAAATTCAAGAAAACCAAGAAATCCAAGGCAGAAACGCTGGCTTTCAACCGGTCCGCAATGCATACAGATCTTGTTCCTGAGCAACTGGACTGGAGAGATTACGGTACTACTAACAAACATTCTTGATCATTTTAATGTGAACGCTCTTTTAGCCAAAAGGTTAACGTTTTCGTGTTTTTTTAATACGTGTAACAGCTGATATCTTCGCGATCATTAGTCATTCGCTGTTCTGTTCTACAAAATCAAACAATACCCCTCTGTAACAAACCTGGGTAAAAATCTGGACTCTCCAGGGATTGAAGAAAAACGTTGCGGCAAGGTAACGTACACTAGAGAGAAATTAAATAATGCACCAGGCAACGTTTTACAACTTATCAGGACCAGGAAGATCAAACTTTTACCAGGGAGGGCAAAAAACCCCTGCTTATTGACTCGGCCCAAAAATGTTTGTTAATTAGACTGTGAACGTGGTTGACAGAGTAAAAAGTTTAGCTCCTATTCATTTATTTGTACCCCAATCAGGTGGAGTAACTCGTGTTCATAGTCAAGGTTTATGTGGTTCATGTTGGACATTCTCTGCTCTAGGAGCAGTAGAAGGAGCCCACTTTCTGAAGGTAAACATTGTCATATTTTGGGTTAAAACTTTGATAACTTTGTCTTTCTTTTGAAAAGTACACAAGTGTAAAAAACGTTCCTTACATTTAAAAGGCTCTTCTGTCACTAAATAACATATATTACAACTTTGAAGTAACCAATAACATATTCAAAGGTTTTTTATTATTTGTCTTAGTGTCGTGTTCCCACCTGTTAAAGCTTCAGCCAACTGGTGAACTTCCTGCATATTGCCGGAATTCTTGGCCATGTTACGTTTATGTGAAATATTTGTTTTGCAATCCGTAAATTCAAATAGTTTAAAATGTTTAATCAAATTTACCACATTTTCCCATTTTCCTGATCTTGTATTGACCAGACTGGAGAACTTCTTGAGCTGTCAAACCAGCAGTTAATTGACTGTTCGTGGCCCGCAGGGAATCACGGGTGTCGCGGGGGATTCCAAGACAGAACTCTAAGATGGGTGAAACGTAATGGCGTGGCTTTGAGACGAGACTACGGACCATATCTTGCTCAAGTGAGTAAACTAAATTTATGCTTGGTGATAATTAAAAATGTGGGCAGTACTCTAATTTTCTTTTTTGTCCGCCGAGTACCATTTTAAATTTGACGAGGAGGAATTTTTTTTTGTTACCCGATTTCCCGTCAAGCATTTGAAATTAAATCCATAATAGTAAATAATAAAGATGGTAAATTTTAAGCTCGGAAATAAATAATAAATATAAGATGTTCAACTACAAACTATTACAAACTACAAACTTGATGATTTCGACATTGCAGATCCTAGCAGTATGCAGGACGCGTGTCACATATCAACCTAGTAAATGGCCCAGCTCACAACGAGACTCTTGTAGCTCAGTTGGTTAGAGCGCCCAACCGGTATCTATGGGTTCGATTCCCGTCGGGGACGCAGAATTTTTTCTTTGTCCCATGCTCGTGTCATGTTGAACATCTTATATTTAAATATATAAAAGTTTTCTTTGCGAAAAATGTATATGGTTTGAATAGAAACCCAGAACGGCTCTGGGATTTATTGCACCAAATTAATCACCCGTGTTTACTGGTCCGAAGGATACAATACACGTTACAGTGTTTTTTGATTGAGTGTCGATCGAACTGAAGTGCATCCTCCGAAGGTTATCATAGACTGCTTTGGTTTTGTTTCACTTAAGCCCTGTGCCCTGTTTAAATAAACTTTGCGCCAACTACGTACTTAATCAGTCAGAGTTAAAACAAAAATAAATGTATAGTAGCTCGTTGGTCGAGAGGGGGTGGGGGACGGGGTGTGCCCCGCTTCCCAGTTTTCATTAGTTTATTGTGTTTACGTTTGTAGTGATTGGTTTGGTTTTGATTTTACTAGACGTTATCAGAAACCGCTCTAATCCTCTTCTAATTTATTTCACTTGCTGTTTCCAGGAGGGCTTCTGTCATTGTGGCAAGTCTGATAACTGCTCCTTCGCTCACATCAGCGGTTTCATTAAAGTTAAGAAAAACAACTCGGACGCACTGAAACTCGCCTTAGTCACACACGGTCCGATTGCGTCTTCGGTAAACTCAGACCGAAAGACATTTAGGTTTTACAGCCACGGAGTTTACGATGATCCCAAATGCGGTAAGATATGAAATTGTTTGGTGTTCTACGAACAAGGTGGTGACTGTCGTGGTTAGAAGTCGTTGTGGGTCGTTGCATTCTCTGTTTTCAGTCATATTATATATCGACCTTTTCCCTTCAATATATCGAATCAGTCACCCAGTTCGATTACCTTATTATAGGAAATTAACGCTCGTGTTAATTAAGTTATTTGAAATCAACACGACTTAAATTAAAGCGAATTGGAGTATTAAAACTTTCTCCTGAATAAAGAAAATTAACGCCATTAACACAAGAAAGCGCAGTTTGTGGCAACAACAAGAACAAGTTTTATTTAAACATTGAATGGTTTTGGCAAATCATAAGAAGTTGATGTGTCAGATGTCAAACTGCCCTTCTGAAAACAGGCATGAACTAGAAATATCGTAAACAATATACCCGTATTAAAACTATGTCTGGACGGGATCCAAAATTTGGGGTAATATTAATGGAAATTGAGGTTGCAGAAATTAACGACGACAAAAATTAACGCGAATCTTAAAAAAATCGCGTTGGCCATTGGTTAGAAAACCCTTGAAAAAATTCTAACCAGTCAGAGGAACATGGTGTTTTTAACCAATCAGAAGCAAGGCCTAAACCAATCACATGGTTTGGCTTACGCGCGCTTAGCACTGGTTGCATGATTGCTTAGAGTTTCGATTGGTTCATTGCAGTACTGTGTCATTTGCATATGTTCTGATTGGCCAGATGCATAGTAACATTGTTTTTGCATGCTTCGTGACGGTCCCAGGAAACAATCATTTCGAAAACTTGCTACTCGACATTATAGTGCACAAACGGCGATGCCAAGGGGGGATTAATTTTTCTTTTTTTGACGTGAACAGGAAAAAAGACGAATCATGCTGTACTGACCGTGGGCTATGGCGTGGACAAGGACGTTCCGTATTGGATCATCAAGAACTCGTGGGGTCACATGTGGGGAGATGATGGTTACATCAAGATGGCCATGAATAATGACCGCTGTGGACTCACCAATGGACCTTTACTTGCCGTCAAAAAAGATCCGTCGGCTGCCGAGTTCCCACTGAAAGAGCTAAATAAGGTTCCCAGGCAGAGCATTAAGTATTATTCTGAAGAGGAATTGTCCATTATTCCCTTCTAAGCGGTTAAAAGATTCCATCGAGACACGGCACCTTGGAGTATTTTTGTGAGTTCTATTTAACAATTAGACTACGAGCCCAAGTTTTCTATGAGCAAATAGTCAACGAGGCGCAGCCGAGTTGACTATCGCTCATAGAAAACGAGGGCGAGTAGTCTAATTGTTTTAGTAGAAACTCTAAAGGATTGAAGTCCAAAACCTACAATATTGTGCACTTTGACGACAAAAATCAAGAAAATTTACCGCTTAAGAACTACGCGAGCGCGCGACTGTTTTCTATCGGCGAATAGAAATCAGTGGGAGAACCAATCAGATTCGCGGATTTCCAATAGAACACAGCTGAGTTTCTACTAAATTCCATTGTTGGATACAAGAACTCAGTCAGGGCTTATTCACTTTGGTTCAATTGTACGGTAAAAATATTTGTGGATGACATATGCACCTCTGGGAGTGAGAAAGATGATGATGATGAGGACGAATGAGGATGATGATGATGATGATGATGATGAGGATGATGATGATGATGATGATGATGATGATGATGATGATGATGATGAGGACGAATGAGGATGATGATGATGATGATGATAATGGATGTTTCTGTAAGCTGAGCCAGCTATTCTTGTTTAAAGCTCCTAAGAATTCGTTACTTCATAAGTTTGAGTTGAATTGTCCGTAACAAAACGGTTAGACGAGATAATCTTTCAGGACTCAGCAAGACTACAGAGCCGTTTCACTGATGGGGAGATGTCCAGCAAAAGACACTGAGCTGCGATATACTAGCTTACGTACACTGCTGTTAAGTATTTGAGGAAACCTCAGATAACCGTTAAGGAAACACTTTAAATATCAGAGTTATAGTAGTCTATTAAGGTAGATCGCCAGAACGCTTATGTTTTACACAGCAGAAAGGAGATAGCGTTGGGTTTGGGAATAATAGTTTGTGAAGTTAGAAAACACTCAAGAGTTGATAACAAGCCAAAACGGAACAAAGATGGCTTGCATTGGATTTCTGAGAAAATTGAAACGGAATACAAACTATCTTTCTCGCGAACTTGTATCGCGTATAACCTTGGTTTTAGTTTGAGCTGGCGGAAAACAAGATACAAGTGCTGTTAATAAAGAATTGTCGCGTCTGGACAACAGCATAAAACTTGTCGAGAAAAAGTGCCTGCTGTTATTTTGCTGAGAGGAAACTAATGATAGACAGACTACAGTGACTAGTGCGTAATACAGCCCAGCTAGCAACCGACCTGGTCAATCTTCTCGGCATGTTGCCATCGCAGAAGCGAGGCAGCCTATTTCCTACGCTCTGCTCAAGGGAGACTGGACGCTATCGTGTGTAGTGACGTCAATACTTGGTTCCAGGCATTGTACGGTTTTCAAAACAAGAGAGAACGCAAAGAATTAGACTGGCAGCCAGTAAGCTTTAGCTGTAACAATGCAGCTGGAGATATATATTTTAAATTAGATAGTAAAATATTATTGTTATTTTGTTAGTAGCAATGTACTGTAAATAGATAGGGTAAAATTTAGACGTGCTTTACAAAAAAAAAAAATATGTCACCTGTTGGCCTCCTTTTCTTTTACACTGCGTTTTGAAAATGATTTGCCGTGTGTTTCTTTATGCGCCCTACGTACATCTTTCTAACTGATATACTTTCGGCCTGGACTGTATTCCCAAGTCAAAACATGTAATCTCGTACCCAGATCTTCTCAACCCTCGGAGAGAACATCTGGTAAAGTCGGATTTTGCTCGCGTCAAATGTGTCAGAAATGTGACACACGACGCGATACGCATGCTCGGCAATTTAGTCGATGAATAGCTCTCTGGCCGCTGTAAATAGCTCATGAACTTCTTTCCTTGAGATAAAGTTAGGGAAGAAAAAAAGAAGCGGACACTAGCGTTTTGCTGCTAATATAAAACACTCAATCCAGCCTTCAATGGCGGGGAAAAGCGCGCGCTGTGTTTGACACGTACAGGCTTGGTGTACGCGTCATATTTGAAAAGTTTTTCACCCATCTTTTTACCCATGAATATTGTCATTTTAAAACATTTTTTACTCAATAAGCTTGAACTACAATCTGTATTTGTAGCTAATTAGCATCAGTAACGTTCAAAACACGAACGTGTTTTTAGAAAAGCCTTTGAATCCAATTATTTTCCTACTATCTAACGTACGGTGCGCGCGAGCGAAACAAAGTTTGCATCATCCGCGCGCAAACGCTGAAGCTGTTCATCAACCAATCAGATAAGCGAACTGAACGCACTTGACCAGATGTGTACTACCGTGGTAAGTAGACATCTGGGTACGAGATTAGTAAGTAAGTAAGTAAGTAAGTAAGTAAGTAAGTAAGTAAGTAAGTAAGTAAGTAAGTAAGTAAGTAAGTAAGTAAGTAACGTCTTTATTTATAGAGGGTAGCACTTAATAGCTATAAAGCTAACAAACTCGTGGCCCTCCTATTTACAAGTATTAAGTATTATTAGATTAAAAAGCATGTTGGTAACTTGTGAGACTGACGTATGACTCCGTTTGGCCAGGATGTAATTGGCCAGGGCGTTTTAACGTCCTAGCCAAACCACTGTAAAGTGGTTTCATTTTTCTTTTCTTTTCTTTTCTTTTTTTTTTTAAAAAAAAGGTTTTTAGTAATGCTAGTTATTCTAACCCTTTGAGCTCCACTGGCAAGGCAACCCGACATCTTCAATTAAAAAAGGCTAAAACTGCTAAAATTAAAACAAATAAATAACTGCATTAATTTTTAGCAGAAGTTTTTTCATGTGGCTTGGTAAGCTCATCAAATCGTATTTTAGACCTTTTGTAATCAAAAGGTGATAGTTTTAAAGTTGTCACATTAAGTCTTCTTTCCACATCAAAAAAACTCTGTTTTTTCATCCGTCTAAATGGATAAATTTCATTAGAATCATCGCTAACTGTCTCATTCATTGATACAAATATCGGCTCGTTGGTGAGGACTCCGCACAAGTTATCTTTTCTTGCAATTTTAACAAATCCTTTTTCGCCCCAGAACTTCCCCCATGAATTTTTCACAATCCAATATGGAGTGCCATTTTCTTCTCCAAATCCAACCACTACAACTCCATGATTTGTCTTTGTGCCTTAAGGGAAGATTAAAAACATTCGGTGAGAATGAGAAAAAAATGATATCTACCGATAATAAACTGAGCCACTAAGTTAAAATCTTGTTCTGGGTGTTCAAAAAGTGGGCAACGCCATTAAAATACATTAACACTCTCCACCGAAAAAATTACTATCCAGTCGGTAGATAGCCACCCTTTGAACAAGCGGGACCCTGTCTTCAGTGTATCTTATGCCGTAATACCCTTGGTGCCAGAGGTTTTTTTTGCGCGCTCTTTGTCGCCCTGGCACCCAAGGGTAATGTCGTGACGATTTATTAGACGTTTATTGTCGCATTGGGCGAGTTTTATTTTAGCTTTACATATGTGATCATCGGTAACACAACAACATCCAATATGGCCGCTCTTATTATTTCGCTTATCTCGCACGTGTTCTCGGAAAGTCCTCGTCCCGTCCCTCGTGAAATCCCGAGTGACGTAAAGTCATACGGCGAGTGTTTAAATGATGCATTTCACGGAGCAGTTTCTCCATGACATTTATTTCCCTCGTTAAAATATTCCCACCTAAACTTGTATAGTTATCTGAGTTATCACACAGGATTTTACTTACTACATTCAGGATCATCGTAGACGCCTGAGTTATAAAACTTCAAACTCTTTCTACCAACGTTGATCGCTATGGATGCCGGACCAAACTTTGCCAGGCCTTGCTTTAATTCTTCCGCGTTATTTTTCTTTACGGTCACTACTCGCTTGAAGTTTATAACATCACAACCGTCTTCTTTTGCACAGTGGCAATATCCTTCCTGTGGTAAAAAAAATAAAACTTGGAAAGTAAAGAAAACACCGTTGATCACCGTTGAAAATGACCGCTGAGTTGCCCAGAACATAACTTGAGAAAAGTACTAATTTAAGAGAGATTGTTCATAAGTACAGTTAAATTAGCAATGATTGTAATTGTTTAATAAATTAAGTTATAGGGAAACGTGCATACCGTAGGTTGTGGTGTCATATATGCTTCCCTCTAAACATAGATTTGGCTAACCGACATGAGGATGTCTTATTCCGTTAGAGTAATATGCTCATGATTTATTACAATCGGATCAGTTCGAAACATTTGGTCGTATTTCACAGAGCGGTGGAGGCAAGTCTTGACGAATCCTGATAAAGTAAACTGAATAATGTTTTCATGACATTCCTCGCCAGAAAATAACAGAGTTTTAGCAGCATGTTGGCATACCTGCGCAAGGTACCTGCCGTAGCTTTTACTGGACGCCACTCCATGTTTCCTGGCCCAGACAAGAGCTCTCCACGAGTAACCTCCACGGCAACCACTGTTACCAAACCCCCAACTGCAGTCCATAAGTTGCTGTTCTGATATATCCAGAAGTTTCCCTGTCTATTGAGAAAAAAGAAAATTACATCAGTTACACTGCACCGTCAATAAGTGATCGAGATGAAGAAATTACTAGCGTACACTAGAAAACTTGTGGGTCTGTGATACATCGAGAAACAAGGCGAATTAATAACTTTTTTATCTTTCCTGTGACCAATGAGATGTAGCTAGATGTGATATATTGTGATGTAAAAAAATTCAAATCAGAGAAAGCGTCGAAATAAACGTTCAATTTATGGTTGAAACACCGATGAGGCAAACATGTAAGGTCGTCGTCGAACTTAAACATTACAATTTGAAAACTTTTGAAAACGTTTAGGAAATACACAGGAAATATCAATGCCATATAGAGCCATATAGAAATATAGCCATATGCCATATAGCCATATGCCATATAGCATATGCCATATAGCCATATGCCATATAGAAATATCAATGCCATATAGAGCGGTTAAAGGAGCGTCATTTTAGTCCAAACAAAATTCGATATGTCGTTCTTTCAGCTTTGTCTGCCTGTTTGGTACCTTTTCTTTGCGCTGCAAACGAAGTCTGGGAAAGAAATTGATTTGGCCTCTCCCCAGTCCTCGCTCGCCCTGACATTCAGAATGGCGGCTTCAGTAGAAAATTGGAGGTTTGTTTACTGTTTCTGTATTTATTTTATAGCGTAAAACTGGTTAAAATGTTATTGTAAGATGTTTATGCTTCCCTTTGCGCCAGAACAATAGCTGATTGTACAATACTGCCAATTGTTCAACCATCTATTGTTCCTGTACAGAGGTAGGACGAAACACCTTGAAATTTCATGTTGTAACTTGTAAATAAGTGACCTGGATGGCGTAAGCTCCTTCTAATGGTCCAGTGGAAGAAAACGTCCAGCACGAGCCACAAAGCCCTTGAGCCTTAGCAGGGGTCACCACACCTAAAAATTGTTTCAATTGGCCAGGTTTTGATAAGTGCATAACAACGAACAAGGGCAAGGGCAGGGTACTGTGGCAAATAAATCCCAACTAATACTGATTTGCACTGGAGGTGTTGAGACGGTACCTTTGGCCCAAGATGCAGGAAGTTTATAAAAATACCCTTAAAAAATTGGGCCTTGACAAAGTGGAAGCCAGCGAGTCATGCAAGCTATTCTGGTTAACGTACATAACTCATAGATTAGCCTAAATAGCACTCCGGTTATCCAACAGATTGCTTAGGTAGCTTGAAGTAAGCCTTTACATTGGGATAAGGGATTTCTGGCTCACAGGGTTCGCACAGCTAGTGAGTAATGCAAGTCATGTGAACCACTATGGTTAGCCTAAATAACACACTGATTTGCCTAAAAACCACTCTGGTTAATTAGCCTAAATAGACCTTGGGTATGCCTACAGTTAGTTTAGGTACTGGTAGCTTGTTCCAGGCGTTCAGTTAGTTGGTGAGCAACACGAAAAAAGGCTAATGAAAAATAAAAGGAGGGATGTGTCCCCTCGCCATTTTTCCACACGCTGGTCTTTGCCCTATTCTGTTTTTCGTGCTGGCTGCTTCCCAACAAGCCTAATACCTGTAACGGGCTAAGGTACTGGTAGCTTGTGAACCGTAGTCTTTTTATTGGGATTTGGGATTTCTGGCTCGCATCGCTTGCTGGCTCACATATTGTCCACACTCTACAAACTTTGTGTCCCAGCAATTTTGTTGCCAATTGTTCCCTTAGAAATTACACTGCTGTCATGAGCGTCTGTGATCAGGATCCTTTAATTAAAATATATGTGAAGCACAAATATTAAGAAAATAGTTTTTCAATTTTCTAATACTATACTGCAAAAAGAAAAAAAAATCCCGAAACGCTTTTTTTGCCTTTACACGGACTCCTTCCTGCAAATTTCTAGTAGGGTGGGGTAAACAATTACAGTGGACATTCTCGTATACCTGCCAACTGTTTCTGAGTCAAAGGCGTGACATTTTTATCTAAGGAGCACCATGCTATTTGATGACAACCCGATCATATCCAAAGACATCCGAAGATTTCCGAAGACATTTTGACTATTACCTAGGATGTTCCAAACATTTCTGGGTCCCAGTTGCAGGATGTGAAACGCCAAACCCAATCTTGTCACCAGTGCTATTTCTTTTTAATGACAGAGAATCAAGTATACATATTTTTTCAAAAGTATCACAGGAAGGCTGTAATAACTCAGACTTTACAGCAGCTGGCGTGAGATCAAAGTTTTTGCAGGCATTCATGACAGTTAGCAGGTTTACTCTCAGTAAAGTCATGTTCAAGTCTTTGCTGTGGGTTTACTTTTTTTGTTCAGGGACAAATTTGTCACTTACGTGGACAAATGCAAGGAAATGGAAAATGAAATATTGTCCAGTGGATTAGCATAGTATTTTTTTTTAAAGAAAATCTTTCTTAAGCCAAAATTTTATACATAAACGTACCATATTCCCGCCAGTCCAGAGAGTCAGGGAGTGGTGTCTTAGGAATAGTCAGTCTAGCTTCTGGTATCTCCTGTTTCTTGAGCCCCTCGTCCCCACCGCTGGGATCAATCAATAAGCCTTTGTACATTTCAAACTCGTTCTCTGTGACGTCACTGAGCTCATTCGGCGCCAGCGTGAAGTTCAGAGCGGCTCTATTCTTAGAATTAATGAACCTGTGATGAAAATTGTAATAACAAAGTCATGAAAATCAATCGCATGCATATTTTTCTCGTTTGTGGTACCTACTACAGTCTAACCCCTAATACGGACACCAAAGGGACCAGAAAGAGTGTCCATATTATGGAGTTGTCTGTATTACAGAGGTAAATCATCGTTTATATGAATTTTGGTCTTATTTGGAACAAGTGAACTGTACGTAATAGAGTAGTATCCGCATTATAGAGGGGTCCGTAAGGAGAGGTTTGACTATTTTGACTTACTACTTTAAATCCTCATATTGTTTACAAAGTTGGATAAAGCAGTCAGCCATAAAACGAACAAGTTGTGATAGGAATAATCATTTTTTTAAACATGAGAACAATTGTGAAGAAATTATTCAACATGACACGAGCGTGGAACAAAGAAAAAATCTGAGTCCCCGACGGGAATCGAACCCATGGCCTCCAAGATACCGGTTGGGCGCTCTAACCAACTGAGCTACGAGAGACTCGTTGTGAGCTGGGCCATTTACTAGGTTGATATGTGACACGCGTCCCGCATACTGCTAGGATCAGCAATGTCGAAATCATCAAATGTGTAGTAAATAATAAAGATGGTAAATTTCAAGCTCGGTGATAAATAGTGAAGAAATTATACAACATGACACGAGCGTGGGACAAAGAAAAAATCTGAGTCCCCGACGAGAATCGAAATTTACCATCTTTATAATTTACTACACATTTGATGATTTCGACATTGCTGTTCCTAGCAGTATGCGGGACGCGTGTCACATATCAATACAGTCACCAAAACCAGCTGGAAAAAAGGACTGATCGAGCTTTTCTTTGGGCAAAACAAGATAGTAATTGTGATGAGGCGGTTGTGTTAATAAACAATCGCTGTAAAGTTAGGCACATGACTCGTTTGAGCAATGCAACCAAAGTTATCACTCTGACCAATTACAAAGGACAAAGACAATCCTGTGAACCAATCATAACCCGAAACAAATACATGCCTCCGGTACGGAGCGCGGGAAAACGTGCGTAAGCGAGTCTCGTTTGGCTCTGGTTTTACAACTGATTGGATGAGAAAGTGGCGCGAGTGAAAATCACTTTATAACCAACACGAATATAGTACTTACAAAGGAGTATTTCAAGGTTTGTCTCGTTATCTAAACGTTATTTTATTTACGATGTAAGAAACTATTTTAACAATAGAGTGTTTCTGTCGAGGAACTATTGGCTAGTTGCCCCGCGGAAATTTGATGTTCTTAAAACAAATATTAGCCCGAGAAGCGAAGCTTCGAGGGCAAATATGCTAGTTTTAAGAACATCAAATTTCCAAGGGGCAACTATCAGACCGATAGTTCCGAGACAGAAACACTCTATTGTCTTTATTGTTCACCACTAAATTTTCTTCCGCGCGCACATACAAAAACAAGCATCTTGAATTATTTTTACTATTGAGGATAAAAAACTCAATTGAAAGCCGAAATTTATCAAACGAAACAAAACCAGACGAGAAACCCACTAAATGCAGTGAATTTGGTTGGGTTTTTCTGTCTGCAGGCAGCTTGTTTACAAAAAACAGTCATGGGCGGGCACTATATCGATCCGGGCATTTTTCACGGGAGGGCACTATTTTAACAATAGAGTGTTTCTGTCGAGGAACTATCGGCTGATAGTTGCCTCGCGGAAATTTGATGTTCTTAAAACAAATATTAGCCCGAGAAGCGAAGCTTCGAGGGCTAATATGCTAGTTTTAAGAACATCAAATTTCCAAGGGGCAACTATCAGACCTATAGTTCCGAGACAGAAACACTCTATTGTCTTTATTGTTCACCACTAAATGTTCTTCCGCGCGCACATACAAAAACGAGCATCTTGAAATATTTTTACTTTTCAGGATCAAAAACTCAATTGAAAGCCGAAATTTAACAAACGAAACAAAGCCAGACGAGAAACCCACTAAATGCAGTGAATTTGGTTGGGTTATTTTGTCTGTAGGAAGGCTTGTTTACAAGAAAAAGTCACGGGCGGGCACTATCGATCCGGGCATTTTTCTTCGGCGAGCACTTTGGGCTGATAGTGCCCTCCGGCGGACAGGCACTATCGCGTCACGTGTTCAATATAAACCAATCAAAATCGGAGAAAATTTAGTGGTGAACTATAAGGGCTGATAGTGCCCTCCGGCGGACGGGCACTATCGCGTCACCTGTTCAATTTAAACCAATCAGAATCGGAGAAAATTTAGTAGCGAACTATAAGGGCTGATAGTGCCCTCCGGCGGACGAACACTATCGCGTCACGTGGTCAATTTAAAGCAATCAGAATCGGAGAAAATTTTGTGGTGAACTATAACTTCATTTATTATTCAACTAGTGCGCGCGCTGCCCATATATGGTCAAAATGTGAACGTTATCTGTCATCCGTACATAACAGATATCCTACGATATACGTAGGTTGCGAAGATTCGTCCGAAATCTTGTAAAGCGCTGCATAAATACAGTTTTTCTATCTGCAAAATGTGTTTTGTTGACAAGTTGTTGAATAATAAAACAATTATCCTGCTCAATCTTGCGGAATATCGGCTGATTTTAGCCAACTCGGCCTACGGCCTCGTCGGCTAAGTATCAGGCGATATTCCGCGCGATTTCGCAGGATAATTGTTAAATAGAAGTGATTCTCATTTGAAAGGAAAGAGAATGATCGACACTGACCTGATGTTGTGACGAAATATGTGTTTTCTCTGCTCATGTTCTGCAGGATCATCGTATGATTTACCGTGAGTTTTCTTAAATTCTTCAAACATTTCTTCCACCTCACCATCTTCAAAGTTTTCATGCATGAACTCTGCCATTGGATTAAAATGGTACCTTGACTTCATCTTCTCAATCTTCTTCTTGCAGGAGGTTCCTTTGAAAAAAGAAAATAACTACTTCGAACAACTTCCTCAACTTGATTAAAACCTTCAGCTGCTGTAATGTGTTTCTTAGAAGTGTGTTAAGTAAAAGGTTTTTAAGCTTCTTTTTAAGCTTCTTCTTCTTCTTTTTTTAAGTTCCTTTTTCTTTAATTTGAGAGAGCAATGACAGTGCATTTTCACGGAGCACGAAGCACGGAATAGGTAGCTTGATATCATTTGATTCCTTGAAAGTGCAGTAGTCTATGCTGTCTTGTAATTCTTGGATTGAATTGAAACAAGAAAAAAAATTGATTGAAGATATACATTCTATCTTTAACTTTGGGAATTAATAAGCAATTCAGAGAACGTCATGTATCTTAAGGTAGTAGCTCATCAATGGAGGCTTATTTGTAGAGGCTTATTAAGAAATTTAACAACCACTAGACGGAGGGTTGGAATACCGATAAAAAGAAGTGCCAAGGGACTGTAAAATGTGTTGGTTATAACGAGGATTTGCTATACCAGGGTTCTGTTCCAATGACATTTACTTTTAGCAACTTTGTAACGAACAAAAACTAAAATTGATTTAACTATATATCGTTGCTATTATCATTTTTAACATATATATCTTTTATACCTACCTTTAGGAATTTTCATGACATTGAAGTCAAAGTCCCATTCGTGGAATGAAAGGTAATCCACAACATAATGATCATAAAACGAGTGAAGAAGGGTGTCGTAGCCATGCATGACGTAACGCACGGGTTTGTAGGGTTTCTCCTTTGTCACGTAAAGAATGTAGGTGTTGTTCTTCTTGTACACAGTTGCCGTGCGCTTTAACTTGTAAACAGGCATTCCACTGTGGATCTCGTCGCTAACATACTAAAAATAGTTGAGAATGCAAATTCAGTTTTCCTCTGACCATTCCTGCTAAAATGGGACGTTTCTGTCGTCTACAATCTTTAAAGCAAACTATCGTTAAATGAAATGCACTGTTGTAGTACCAGCGATTAACGATAATGGTGTCGCCGTTTTAAAAGGCTTTTTTGTTCATTTTAGTGATTTTAACTTCTTTACTTACCTAAATTTCTTTGTGCTAATTTTCATTCTGGTTTTTTTTCCTGCTTTATTACAGTGTTTCGTTCCCAGTTCTAGTTTTTAGGACGCGGGAGAATTGGTGCAAAATGGCACATGTGAGAAGGCTTTCGTGAGGACATGCTTAAAAAGAAACAGCGAACGTGCTAGAAACGAGACAAGGTAAATATGAACTTACGTTACATATCTCTTATTGAGTAATGGCAAGCTAAAATGAGTCTAATTGAAATGTCATGAATGGGGTCATGAATAGTGATTCTGGTTGCGAGACTGATTTTTATTAGAGACTGGGGACTAGACAAAAACGCAACCTACTCCCCGTTCTCCTTGGCTCATTTCCTGATAAACTGGGGAAGTTGCTAGACGAAAGCAGTTCCAAACCTCCAGGTTTACGTCAAATTTGGTCTACTATCTGAACGTTGTAGCATTTACCTCAAATCCTTTCAAGTTCTTAGGGACAACACTCTGCCCCCTCTCTGGGGACCATCGAAATCCGGGCCTGTACCAGCAGCTCCGTGTGTTTTTATCTAGGTCGTCTCCTTTGCTCCAGTGAGCGGGCACCAACTTTATCAGAGCCCCATACGGCATAAGGTCCCCTCTCTGATACGTCTTGTCCATTCCTTAAAATATGGTTGATATTGATGATGGTAATTAAGGTATAACCGATAATTCATTGGCTTCCAACTTCAGGTATTTACAAAGTATGGCAATAACTTTGCCCTAAGGTTTCGTGTCTCAGTAAAGTGTCGTTTCAGTTTTTTTCTTGTTACAGAATTCTGCGCGTCCACACGACTGACAAGGGTTTTATGACCTCAAGTCGTTATAGTAGGCTATCGCTGTCGAGACACTTGACCAAACTTCCACAGCTCCTTTATTACGACCCCCTTCCCCATTTCAGTGGCGTCAATGATAATTTTTACCCGCTTGTAAGTCAAGACATTCGCGAAACGTGTGTCGCATTCGTTTGTCTCAGCTAGTCTTGTCCAGGATTGTAGTTTACTAGTTTGTGACCGTATTCTGTACATTTACACTTGGAGAAATAGTGAACTAAGTGAAGAATTACAAGGGTTTCACGGCTCCGGTGATGAACGATATTATCGCTAGCTTGAGCCAGCCAGTTTGACTCTCCCTTTGATCGACAGGCCGAGACAATTCGCTTGATGTCCCCATGACAAGTAAAATGTCAATACTTAAGTACATATAAGATCAGTTTAAGCAGAAAGACAATATGTTACCTGTCGACGCCTGATGTGAAATAAAATAATTTGACTTACCGTAGTAATAGTCAATGCGACTCATTTTATGTCGGCCGCCGTACCACGCTTCAAACGGCTCGATAATTCCATCGTAAGGCAAAGAAATGATTCCCTGCGCGTGATAAAACTCAGGAAACTTGATCTTTTCTGAAGTGAATTCCTCAGGATGATCATCGTCTTGTAGGAGAGTTGCATTTTCAAACGTTATCACAGGCTCCTGCTCTTCGGAGATATCTGCTCCTGTTTCATTTTGTTCTAGGTCAAAATTGCTTTTCAACTGATTGATTTCCTCAAAGAAGTAGTGCTGTCCTTTGCATCGTTGGTTCAAAATAAGTGCGGTGAATATAATCCAGACAACAACTCCAGGAATGAAAGTTTCTTTATGCATCGTCTATGATATGATTTTTCCAAGCTAATGCAGTCGTAAGGGTGGCAACAATGCCATCTAATATGGCACTTTAAGACCAGCCTTGGGGGACGTTAAATATTTTCTTTTTCTTTTTCATCCAGACTTTAAGAATGGATTTATGAGTAGACTTAAGAACCTGCCAGTAGTGACTACCATGACTAACTGGTACCAGTAACAAAAACAAAAGAAAAGCAGAAAGACAGCCAAGGTCACTTTGAGGTATCCATACATGAAGGAACCCATATCGCTAAATGGAAACTATATAAACTAATTCTTGAATAAATTGCTTTATGGTTTAGAATAGGTTTGGACAAGGGATTCGTGTCGGTTTTTTAAATCTCGCATTTAGCAGCTCCTTTAATTAGATTTTCTGTTAACGGAAGCCGAGCAGACTACTACATCGATCTGTAATTATTGACTTAAATCATCCAAGGTGCCTGGGAGAATGGAAATTTAAAATCAATTTACATTTCGAAACCAGTGTGAACTTGGAGAAAAGGGGAATCTTCAAACGACTGAATTACTATAATTGGTTTGTATTTCATATCGTTACGGCTGAGAGAGTTTCAATTGGCATCTGTAGAGTTTGTTTTGTCATGTTTAACCGTTATTTTAGTACCTTTTTGGTTTGGCGTTCGATATTCGTATTTGTTCTGTTAATTTTCTATACAAAGAATCTCAGCCAGCTATAGGACCAACTGTCTTCTCCCCTGCTGTTGAGAAAGCCTTTTCTCTTCGCGATATGTGGAATTCCGGTTAAAGGCCATGGGCTTATAAACTTCGTAAAGGGTTTGGGTAGACTTATAATTGTCGAGGGGCTTATATCCGGGAGTGACCTTATTTCGACTTGTGTAAAAATGCGTATTGTAGTTGATGCCACGGGAGTGTTCCGTATAGAAGCACGTTTTCAATTAAGTGTCTAAAACACAAAACCAAAGTAAATTTACTCTGGCCAATCACAAAGGACACAGACAATCCAGTGAACCAATCAAAACTCGAAGCAAATACATGTAGCTGGCACGAAGCGGGGGATAACGTGCGCGAGCGAGTCACCGGATTGGTTTTGGTTTTATTCCGGATGATTGGCTGAGAAAGTGGCGGGAGATTTTTAAGCCAATCACTAACCGGTATGGGTTAATGCTATTTAAAACCAAAGCAAACGCAACTTTACTTTCGACACTCAAGTGTAAAACCGCATATTGTAGTTATGCTAACGTAAAACATGGTGCTCATTTTCTGCACACTTTTTCTGAGGATACGATAGAGGGTGCACAGAGAGCGAAGACAAACACATTCATTGTGCTAATGGTAACATGCTTCATGCGAAAACGAAAACTTGGATATTTTCCTTTTTACGGCAAAAAAATGATTTTTAGTTTTACAGTTCTAAGGTATAGCGACATTTAAATTTAAACAAAATAAAAGAATAATTGTAAAACACCAACATCAGTCACAACATGATTTATAAACTTGTTCTAAAGCGTGCAACCTCTGAAGTTAGTAATAATTGAAAATAGTGCCACCTCCCTCTATATGCGTCAACAAATTGATGCTGTGTTACGCTCAAACTTGTATTAAATTGTTTGCTAGCATTAAATGGATATCATGGATGATATTTAGATTTTTAACTGATATTTACACACTACCGTATTATAGGAAATTACGGTAGAAATTAGAAATTGAGTTAAAAAATATATTTTTTTCCTTTTTTTTATTGAAGAAGCAAAAAGTGGGAAAAAATTTTTTTTTTAAAAAAAATTTTTTAAAATTTTTTTTTTTTTTTTTTTTTTTTTTTTATTTTCCTCTCTTTTTTTTTTTTTTTTTTTTTTTTTTTATTTAATTAAAATAATAGCAATAATGGATAAATATTATTTACTTATCTTGGTTTGTCTTATTTTCACTCTGGTGCTGTTACAGTAGCTAGTGGGCGCTAAATGAAACTAATTTTTGACACTTACAAAGCCCAACATTTAGGTAATGTAGCGGAACCCAACCTAACGCTGGATCATCTCGATATTACGACCACTTTAATTATTTCGGCTTTTACTCAACCCGAAGTAAATTTCACTCCGTGATTTCTTTATTAAATAACCCGCTTTTAAAATACGCCTAAAATACGCCTAATACGACCACTCGTTTAATGTGACCATATTTTGGTGGGCCGTTGGTGGTCGGATTAACGTTCCACTATATTTATTTATCGATCCGGAGTCTGCGTTAAACTGCAGGTCCTTATCCAGTATGTAATTGAATTATAGATCAGCATCGCTATATCTCATTATCTGCACTTTGGTACAGTTCAAACTGCAAATAGTTTATGATTGCGGGTTTTGGACCGTATTCGCTTCTATTCTTAACGCAGAACTGAAGTTAACTCTGTAACTGGTGCCCGCTATGTCGCATGCCCATATATGGAATGTTTTGGCAGTTGGTGTTCAGTCACTACACCGTTGTTACTCAATGATGTAATACACTGTGCGAATCACGTATAAACATGCTCGTTTCTCTTCCAAACGGGCTTGAAATGACTCAGGTTCATTCCCATTCCACGCTCGAATGGTATCACGGAAATACCGTATGACATTATGGATGGAGCGTAAAATAAGCACTTTAAATACTCGACTTGTAAGTGGGTGGTGGTCTCGTAAGAGTCGAACGGTCGACCTGTCGCTTCGGTAAATTGTGTGGGAAGCCCCGGTCTGTGATATGCCTTATGGACGAGCGATTTGTGTTTGTTTTATGATCTTCGGACACTGGATACTTGTTGGAAGTACACCTGTCAAAGAAGGCGGAAAAAAATCTGAACAAGATTACAAACCCGGCGTAGATTTGAGGAGTTTGCATTTTCCCACTGAATACCATGCAACTGGTGTCCTCTCGCTTCCCACAAGCAACATTAGCGAGCCGTTTGAAGTTTGGCACAGTCAAACGTATGACAAGAGTAGGATTGATTACTATCACGGTAAGAAGAACATGGTTAGATCACATCTCTGACTCAATGTAATTAAAAACTATAATTATTATTAGATATCTTCCTCCAAAATTCAGTGTTTTTCCGTAGGATTATATCTGTTTTGAGTTTTGAGTAAAAAGGCGTCGGTACCAGCAGAATTTGCAAAAACATTAAAAGAGTTAAGTGTTGTTTACCAGTAATTATTAGTGCTTTGATTATTAAATGAAAGAAACAACAGAGAAATTATTAACTTCCTTCGCATGAAGTATTCCTAGAGATAAAAATAGTCATAAGAAAACAACTTTTAAGCAACGAACGTTTCGCGGGGTTACACTTAAATCGACGACAATACAATGACATCTTTTACCATTTTCTTTTTCCGAACTACAGATATGTAAGCTTGTGTAATAAGAAATTTCTTAAGTTAAGGACTAGTTTAAGCCCCGACAACGTTCGATTGGGTTGTCGTAGCTTAAATATGATATTTTTTGCTTCATTTCCTTTATCAGTGAATGTTTTGATAACCCGGTGATTGAGCTTGGGGCGTAAAAGGGCGTTTTCAGTTTCGCCAAGCAATTTCGGAATTGCACAGTTGGATCCACCCTGCAACGATTCATTAGGTTGTTATTAGGTTGTTGGTTGTTCTGTCGTTTTAGATCAACAGCTCCTAACCTTAAGAACATAGCCATCAAATTGCATTTTGTAAAAGCTAAATTGTTTTCTTTTTGGAATCCAATATTTTGCGTACAAAAGCTAAGTTTAAATACTTAAATGCATACTAGTGTTTAACGTCACAGTTGTTGTACTCTTAGTAGAGGTCAAAACGTAATTAAAAGTGGCGCGGCGTACATTACTTCAGCCCTCTTTAAATTCAAGGTATTTTTTTACCTCAGGTTTTTTCCGTTCTCTCCGAAAAATAAATTTGGAATGTTGGTAAATGCGTTTCTGGTCGAATATTTGCCCTCCTGAAGTAAGCGGCAAATTTGTACAGGGTGGGGAGGTAGAGTAATTTGGGAGGACGGAGGGAGAAGTGGATTGTTGGCTAACACTCATGTCGATTTTCTTAAATCCCCGATGTTGATATTAGGTGAGGTGAAAACCTTTCAGAGAGGGGATTTAGGAAGAAATGGAATGTTCTTCAAAATTATCCCAAAATTCTCTTACAAGCGACACAAGAATCATCGCCATTTTACTGGATGCTGGAAGAGGTATGGGTCCAAGACTCGTAAGGCTAAGGCCCAGTCCATTCTACCGTGTAACGCGGCCTGGCCGTTTAAGTCTCGTCTGGAAGATTTTAAGGTAAACCATTTATTTGACTGCAGGTCCAGTAGCTCAAAACATGGCACGCAGTGTAGTGATTTTAAGTACAGTGGAACCCGAATAACGAATGCCGGGGGAGTAAATAATCGAATCGAGGAATCGTACGGGCGTCCACAACGCCGGGACATACAATTCACGTATATCGGGATATCGTATATCGAGATCGTATATCGGGGTTCCACTGTATGAGGCTCTCCGCAGCTCTATCCTATCAGCCACTGTAAGACAGGTCACGAGCTGAGGGGTTTTGGCGATGTCTTAGCTTCCACGGCCATACTGCAATTTATACCATGCCATAGAAAATACAACCAATCAGAATTCAGCAAAGCCGTTATATATTCGAAGGTATTCAACTCAACCTTCCCATCGTGCGCTGCGATCTTATTCTCAACAAAATTTAGTGAGCGTATTTTCTATGGTATAAAATAGTTACACAACACTTTCTCGTGGTATACTATGGAATATCTCACTTGTATTTTCTTGGTATACACACTCGCCTTAAGGCTTTGTGTGTATACCGAGAAAATACAAGTGACCCGTGGGATATTCCATAATATATAAAACTGTTAAGAGTTACGCAAAAATATTAACCTGCTGCAATATTTGAAGGGTCAAAAAACTTGTCAGACTCGCAGGCCCAAGGGAGCGAGACGACGTAAAGCGAATACTAATAAAATTGGCGCTACAGAATTGCCTGTTTATGTCGTCTTGCCCCGACTATCCGCCCTTGGGTCTCCGAGAATGAGAACTGTAAACTTTTTATTACTTCTGTATACCATTTAACTTCATCCGTTTCTATAGCTTTCTGTTATACTTCATCCACGTTATTTTCCATTGGATGTCGTTTTATTTGATTGAATAGCATTCATCTGATAATCGAATTACTGAGCCTGAATCAGAGAGTTGAGACCTGTCACTTAGTAGTAAAGCTTCAGTTCTAGACTGAAATTTCAGCGACCATCTTTGTCCTTCGACTTACGTGATGCTATCCCTAACTTCTCCTTAGTTTGGAGCCACACAGCGGTCACGAAAAATTGACGTCAATCCGGTCTGCCGCCCCAACTTTGACTCGAAAGCGGGCAAACTTTGCAAGAAATTGTAAAGAAATAGTTCGGTGAAAACAGTCAGCTGGGACACCAGTGGAGATGAATTATCAAATCCAATCCATGAGCGGCGTATACCTCTTTCCAGGGACGGCGTTATTTGGGTTAAAGAAGTTTCGGATTAAGACTTTGTATGGAAAATTTTGGAGGCAAGACACTGAACTGCGCACGCGCGGGTTTGACCGCTGTGTGGTCTGGAGCTTAGGTTGAGGGACAAGAACTGTTATGTCAGCCGTGTACGTAGATCACCAGGCTGGTGCCCAGTGCTTTACCTGAGTTTCTGTAGCATAGAGTGACTAGGTCCTCCTAGATGGGATAATGCAAGTCAATACAGTGGAACCTCGATTTAACGAATCTCTATATAACGAAGTCTTCAGTATAACGAACGACATTTGTCGCCCCAGTAATAGTAAAATGTATGAAAAAGAGCCTCGATATTACGAAACCTCGTTGTATAGCGAATATATTTTGCTAGTCCCTTGGCCCTTCGTTATATCGAGGTTCCACTGTAGCAGGTTCCTTCCATCATTTTGTCGTGAGGTGATTTTACCCGACAATTTGCCATTACCAATTTATACCCCTTGGCGGAGAAAGGCACCGTGAGAGTAATGTTGTATTTATCGAAAACGTAGCACAAGGACCCCGCCGCATTCAGAGCCCGTGGAACTCTGGATAGAGCGGTTTGGGCTTGACCTCTGACCGGCGTCATTCAATTGTGTTCTTGCCAAGAAACTAAAAGATGATTTCCAGTCCGTACTGCGCAATCACCGCACTGCAATGTTTGTGAGTCTCTCAAACGAGAAGCATGTTTACTAGGCATACAATAGAAATTCCGAGGAAACAAACTTACCCTTTTCTTCATTATTAACGCTAGATATGTTGCAAAAAATCCTAACTGAGTAGGAGAAGACTCAGTTGGCTATATACAAACGGACGTTTTAGCTCGATCGTGAATTCTTGAACGAAACGATCCGGATTAAATGGCGAACTAAACAAATTCATGTACGCTAGCACCGAGGTGTAGCGTTTGAACGGGGACTCCAGATTACAACACAGCGCCCTAAAACAAACCACTCGAGTCACGCTTGCCCCCAGTACGGTACTTGCAAGATATCTTTAATCCTCACAGTGCCTCTTTAAACCCAGGCGTATAAACATAAATGGGTACGGGCGAGCTGTTGGGCAACCTGACAAAAATGCTGGAGGGTAACCTGCGTTGGACTAGTGTCCTATCCAGGGGGAAAAGGAATTAACAATGTTCCTAGCCGCTTCTTACTACAGGAAACCGGAGGTACGTCACGGTAGTGTGGGCCACTCTGACCCGAGAGCAGACTTTAGACATAAGAAATTGGCCACCAAATTGAGTGAAAATAATATAAAAATAACCACTTAAAACAGTGAAGGGACATTTTATTAACACAGCAAATACAAAAGAGTGTAAGGATGGACACGAATTGAAGAAGATTGAAACAGATTGCGATATGGGCTTGTTTGAAACTTTTAAATATAACCCCGGGAGACGTTTGTTTGTAATGGAGCTATGGTTCTGTCACCTAGATCCATAGAAGTACTTTCTTCGCTAACATTAGTTTAATTTGCGCCATAGAAATTTTAAATATTATTAAATATTATTATTATTATTATTATTATTATTATTATTATTATTATTATTATTATTATTATTCGTGGCGAGTAGTTTGCAAAGCTTCATAAAATAGACTAAACTCAGCCCTGACACAGACAGTTTAACGGACAATCACTTTATGGCTTTCTTTCCAGTATGAAGGTGATGCAACAATCAATGGCGTACAGTGCACCAAATGGAGCTATAACGTGACCGTGTTTGAACGTAATAACTCGTACGTGTTTTACGCGACCAAGACCAACCCACCGAGACCTGTGTACTTTGAAATGAACGGCTATGATACCCTGTTGGTTTCTTACTACGATAAGTACGTTATTCGCTATCACAGCTTTGAGGAGTGGGATTATGACCCGGATGACGATCCTGATGTTTTTGAGATTCCACATCGTAAGTACAACATTTTTCTGTTGAGATATACTTGTTAATGCAATTCCGTCCCTTAAAATAATAGTTGACATAAAAGTGTTGTGAAACTTTCCACGGTTGACAATTAATTGCAATGTAATTTTTCAAAATATATACGGGTTATTGACCAAGCATTAGGTCAAGATGGGTGATATGGCTAATCTATTGCGTGTTATTGACCGAGACGAAGTCGAGGGCCATAAAACGCAACAAGAAAAAAACATGGCAATATCCCGCCATCTTGAACGAAAAGTGGTCAATAAATAGGATTTCGTTATATGGGGAATAAAGTCATTAATTAAAAAAATTGAAAAGACTATCTTTATTGTAACCTGAAGGAAGCCATTTCTACGCGGACTATTTCAGTGCGATACCCAACAACAACAACAACAACAACAATTCTTGTGGAAATACTCTTTCTTCAGTCTGTACATAGAGCAGGGTGATAGAATTCAACTCCCAGATAAAAAAATAGTTAACAAGATATCCAATAGAAGTTGGCAGTTACCTGTGTTTAATTGACTTCGCGGCAAGTCTGAGGCGGCGTTTCGTCTTGGCCAAGGGACTCGTTAGACATTTCTGCTTTCAACAAGCTAAGATAGTAAAATATCACGTTAGCTCAGCATTAGATGGACCGTTTTGTTTGCGAGCTCTAGATAGTTAGAGTACTGCGCGCGATATTTTAGAACCAGTAGGCCCTTGGCACGACCCGATCACATGGTACAAAAAAAATCCGCCATGCTGGGCCTTAAAATACGCAGTGGGACATTCGGCAGAACAAAGCGACTATACTCGCACCATGCAGTCAAACTTCACCTTCCTTTGTTTTGAATGTCCCCACTGTGTAACTTGCGGTCCCAGCAAAGCTGATTTTCGTACCATGTGACCGGGTCGTGCAAATGATCTATCATTAAGGAGCATAGAAAACGCAAGACTCAAGCAAACACAAGGTTTTATTTCAGCAGTCAACGGCAAAACACTTTAGTGTACTGTCGAACACGTATTTTTAATCATTGTGTTTTATAAGAACGTATTTACTGTTTCCAGTTGAAAAAGTATTCTGACCAATGTGATATATATTCACGTTACTGTTTATGGCAGTACATCATGACAAATGGTGCTGGAACATTGACAAGAGGTCCAAAGGCAGCGATGGCGCCTCTGTGTCCCTGAACCCTATGGGAGAGTTCGCCATGCTCCACCATGAGGAGGACCCTGTAGATGAAGACTTCCACGCGTTCCGTAAGAAACACAAAAGAGACTATAAAGATAAAGTGGAACATCAAAAAAGGAAACACATTTTCAGACACAATTTAAGGTTTGTGAAATTGGCAATTGCTCATTATTAACAAAAACACGTCAATGGGAGGCATTAAAGACCTGTCCGATACCTTATTCATACCATCGATTTTAAAATCACTTTTAAAACCTTTAAGTTAAACGTGGTCTCAACCTTTGTTGTGTGTAAAGTTAACGTTTATTCAGCGTAAAAGTTCCCGTAATGAAAACACAATCGGGAGATTATTTTGAACCCCAGTTTATAAAGTAAAAGCTTGCGCTTTTTGTGTCACTAATTTTCAAGTTTTACTCTTAGCCTCTTAACAGTCTGAATAAAGTAGCTTTATTTTTATTGTTCATCTCAGAAGGCTGTTAAAATAGGTTTGCATCATTGATATCTATTAGCATCACCATGCAGTAACTGTGTTAGTTGGTAGAGAAATGAGAAAGGTACAAGCTACTCAGATTTTTTTAACTCCTACGTTAGATATGGCCTCTATTTAAGCCTATCATATGGCCTAGCTGAACAAGTCTCCCATAGCTCAGTGGTAGAGCGACCGACCGGTGTGCCGAAGTTCATAGGTTTGACTCCTGTTGGGAGAACTCAAAAGATTCTTTTCCGAGTAGCTTGTGTTAAATGTGTTAAACTGTGTTAATGATATATTCAATGTTGAAAACATCCCACCACTCGCTCTCGGTTTTTGATCTGTTGACGTAGTTTCGTTGGCTAGCAAACGAAAAAAAAATTGTTTCGAAAGTCCTTATTAAAAAAACTCAAAACACTTTCTTAACTCCCCAAAGTAAAGTAAGTTCGTGCCCGCAACAAATGTTGTGCGCTTGCGAACAGCGAAACATTTCGTTTTCGGAGACTTTTAAATTCAGAAATGTGTCCGCAACAATATTAATATCCAGTTGTGTTCGTTTTCGTTAGATATATTCGCTCCATGAACATGAAAGGCAACGCCTTCCATTTAAATGTCAATCATTTCGCCGACATGACGGATGAAGAATTTGAAAGCCACAAAGGACTCATGCCTGGAGACGGAGGTTACGGGTCACGTGACTTCGACGAAGAGGACGTAGATCAAGGAACTGGTTATGTCAGAGATTATAACAGCAATGGCGAAAAGCGGGAGAAAATCAAAAAGAAGAGCAGATATGGCCATGTTCCTGATGAGTTAGACTGGAGAAAATACGGTAGGAATATCTCATATTAGTAGAACTCAGCGGGCCGCGAATCGATTGTCTCCACTCAACAAGGCGAGGAACACGCCCGGGCAAAACAAAAAGCCCGGCGAAGCCGGAAATGAAGAACACAGGACAGCGAGCGACCCATTGCACCACACCCGCGCCAACAAAAGACGTGAGTGAGGAAAAAACAGAAGCCGTAACAAGAAACAAAACCAGACGAGAAACCCACTAAATGCAGTGAATTTGGTTGGGTGTCGCAGGCAGCGTTTGCAAAAAACAGTCACGGGGGGCACACGATCCGGGCATATCACGGGAGGGCACAGGCTGAAGTGCCCCCGGGGACGGGCACATCGCGCACGTGCAAAAACCAAAGAACGAAATAGTGTGAACAAATCGCCGAAG
>NC_135760.1:783731-903731 GCF_052425735.1 Oculina patagonica
GTTAATTTTCTGGAATATTCAATATATCATACCGGAAGGGCACATATTACACGGGAACCCCAAATTTTGCACTTCGGTTTCACGCTACAGATGTTAGCATCGCAAAATAAACTTTCTCAAGTACACCCGGAGTAATTAGATAGACTTTTCACATTTGAGCAAAAATCGAATTGAGGCTTTACCGGTTTTTTGACCCTGTGGCCACATTTTCGGGATTATCTTCGATTCTTACCGTCATTCACTCTAAAGTATTTGAACACAGTCTGATACTGTATATAGTAAACTAGTCTGACTATAAAATTACTTTTGATACAAAAGAAAAATTTAGAAAGTTCTTTGCTCGGTCTTCATCTCATCAAAAACGAAATTAGGAACAGTAAAAAAGACCAAGCTTTAATTTTTTTTATCATCTCTCAAGGTGTTTGAATTGAGAAGGGTACAAACACTGTCACTACACTGTAATGCTAAGTACGGTCTTGAATTTAATTGTTTTGTAGTTATATCGTACATTGTAGTTTGAATTATTTTATACTGCTAATTCTAAGCTCGTTGAATCGAATCAACTTCACTTTATGTGTTTCATATGTTCATTTACTAACACAAATCAAAACCAGGTGGATCAGGGGAGGGAGGTATTTTCTCGGACAATTGTGTGTGGTTGGGTGTGGCTGCATGTCTATTATGTGCAATTGTTATTGAAGTCACAAGTCTTTCAGGCGCAGAGAAAATCCCTTCTGAATATTCAAACAAAAGAAATCCGTTAATGAGTAAAATGGTAGAATTTGGAAATGCCTGCCAGATTGGGCTGTTTCTAACTCATTAACAAATTCCTATTTTTCAATATTCATGCGTTAATATCTTCGTCAAAAGGGGCATTTCCTGGACAATTAAGTGTAATCGCCTGAAAGGGTGTGGCTCCATGTCCATCGTGTGCAAGTAACGAAGTCACATGTGTTTTACACGAGGAGAAAATCTCTTCTGATTATTCCAACAATAGAAATCCGTTGATGAGCAAAATAGTCCATCTTGAAAATGGCCAGTTTGTGCTGTTTGTAACTCATTAACAAATTTCTTTTGTTCCAATATTCATACGTTAATATCTCAGTCAAAAGGAGGATTTCCTGGACAAAAGTCTAATCGCTTAAAAGGGTGTGGTTCCATGTCTATTGAATACAAGTGTCAAAGTCACAAGTCTTTTACACGCAGAGTAAATCCCCTCTGAATATTCCAACAATAGAAATCCGTTGATGAGCAAAATAGTCCATCTTGAAAATGGCCAGTTTATGCTGTTTGTACCTCATTAACAAATTCCTATTGTTTCAATACCAATGCATTAATAACTCCGTCAAAAGGAGGATTTACTGAACAATTCTGTGCGCATTTAAAAGGGTGTGGCTCCATGTCTATTGTATGCCAGTGTTGAAGTCTCAAGTCTTTTTTTACGCAGAGAAAATCCCCTTTGAATATTCAAACAATAGAAATCCGTTATGAGCAGAATAGTCCATCTTGAAAATGGCCAGTCTGTGCTGTTTGAAACTCATTAACAAATTCCTATTGTTTCCATATTCATACGTTAATATCTCCGTCAAGAAGAGGATTTCCCGGACAATTGAGTACGCGTTTGAAAGGGTGTGGCTCGATGTCTAGTGTGTGCAAGTGTCGAAGACACAAGCCTTTTACACGCAGAGTAAATCCCCTATGAATATTCATACAATAGAAATCCGTTAATGAGCAAAATGGTCCATCTTGAAAATGGCCAGTCTGTAATGTTTGAAACTCATTTACAAATTGCAATTGTTTCCATATTCATACGTTAAATAGAAATCCTTTGATGAGCAAAATAGTCCATCTTGAAAATGGCCAGTTTGTGCTGTTTCTAACTCATTATCAAATTCCTATTGTTTCAATATTCATACGTTAGTATCTCTGTCAAAAGGGGGATTTACCGAACAATTCTGTCGCATTTGAAAGGGTGTGGCCCGTTTTTTACGCAGAGAAAATCCCCTTCGAATATTCAAACAATAGAACTCCGAAAATGAGAATAGTCCATCTTAAAAATGGCCAGTTTGTCTGTTTGTAACTCATTAACAAATTCCTATTGTTTCAATATTCATACGTTAGTTTCTCCGTCAAAAGGGGGATTTACCGAAGTATTGTGCAAGCGTTTGAAAGGGTGTGGCTTCATGTCTATTGAATGCAAGTGTCAAAGTCACAAGTCTTTTACACGCAGAGTAAATCCCCTCTGAATATTCAAACAATAGAATCCGTAAATGAGCAAAATGATCCATCTTGAAAATTGCCAGTTTGTGCTTTTGTAACTTATTAACAAATTCCTATTGTTTCAATATTCATACGTTAATATCTCAGTCAAAAGGAGAATTTCCTGGACAAAAGTCTATTCGCTTAAAAGAGTGTGGTTCCATGTCTATTGAATGCAAGTCACAAAGTCACAAGTCTTTTACACGCAGAGTAATTCCCCTCTGATTATTCAAACAATAGAAATCCGTAAATGAGCAAAATGGTCCATCTTGAAAATTGCCAGTTTGTGCTGTTTGTAACTTATTAACAAATTCCTATTGTTTCAATATTCATACGTTAATATCTCAGTCAAAAGGAGAATTTCCTGGACAAAAGTCTATTCGCTTAAAAGAGTGTGGTTCCATGTCTATTGAATGCAAGTCACAAAGTCACAAGTCTTTTACACGCAGAGTAATTCCCCTCTGATTATTCAAACAATAGAAATCCGTAAATGAGCAAAATGGTCCATCTTGAAAATGGCCAGTTTGTGCTGTTTGTAACTCATTAACAAATTCGTTTTGTTCCAATATTCATACGTTTATATCTCAGTCAAATGGAGGATTTCCTGGACAAAAGTCTAATCGCTTAGAAGGGTGTGGTTCCATGTCTATTGAATGCAAGTCACAAAGTCACAAGTCTTTTACACGCAGAGTAAATCCCCTCTGAATATTCAAACAATAGAAATCCGTAAATGAGCAAAATGGTCCATCTTGAAAATGGCCAGTTTGTGCTGTTTGTAACTTATTAACAAATTCCTATTGTTTCAATATTCATACGTTAATATCTCAGTCAAAAGGAGGATTTCCTGGACAAAAGTCTAATCGCTTAAAAGGGTGTGGTTCCATGTCTATTGAATACAAGTCACAAAGTCACAAGTCTTTTACACGCAGAGTAAATCCCCTCTGAAAATTCAAACAATAGAAATCCGTAAATGAGCAAAATGGTCCATCTTGAAAATGGCCAGTTTGTGCTGTTTGTAACTTATTAACAAATTCCTATTGTTTTAATATTCATGCATCAATATCTCCGTCAAAAGGGGCATTTCCCGAACACTTGTGTCTATTGTAGGAGAGAATGCCCCCTCTTATTATTTAAGGTGTGATTTTGACACTTTCAGACAAATGACGAGCCGTTTGTGTCAGATACGTGACGAAAATAAATTGACCATGAAGACCTGGGAGAAAGCTGTAAAGTGGGAAGCAATTTTCTCTTAAAGACTGCACAAACAAGAGGATACTTTCACCTTTGAACTGGGGCGCTGGGGTGTCAAATAGTTATCGCTAGATGTATGTGAAATATTCTGAAGTGTCTCAACTAGACAGCCAAGAATACACCAGTCTCACAATCTTGTTTCTTTATTTCTGCTCACATTTCAATATTCATTTCATTCCGTTGGCTACGTAGCCATATTAACATCTTTATACAATCTGGAGGAGCTTCGTAACGAGAGTTCTGCATTTTGAAGAATAAATTACCAAAATTGTTCAAGTTCGTTATTTGTAACCGTTTCAAACTTCCCTTATTTTAACTTTGCTTGTTCCTGTTGTTTATGTAACAGTGGTTCCCCGTCTTACAGTCACCCCGTCAATACAGCGACCTCATCATTACGGCCACTTTATTTTGACCCGAACAAAAGCTCAGTCAGCCATTTTCTTATTTAAAGAACTTCTTTAATACGGCCACCCTGTTGTTACGGTCAGATTTTTGTGGCCAGTTGGTGACCGGGTTTAAGTGGTTCTGTTGTACCTCTGATATTTCTCCATCTGCCTAAACTATTAGTTGCTTCGTTTTGAGAATAATTTTGTACATCATCAATAAATAAATAAAATGACTTAACGTCGTAACTCCATTGAAGTGCAACTTAAACGTTTCATCTGGTTATTAAGGTTGTTCAACATTCACAAGAAAATCAGATATTCCTCCTGGGAGGTAAATGGAATACGACTGGTTCATTCCGCTGGTAAACGTTCGGGAGGAATGAAACTTCTGAACATTGGTAGGCACATTTCCTGGTTAATATGTTCCAAATAAAAATTCGTGTTTCGTTTACCGTTTTCAGCTTTTACACCAGTTCAAAGCCTGCCGCTGTACGACCGAAATGGCGAGAAAAACTTCAAGTGAAACACATTCCCTCCGAATGCAAAATTCCCGACCGAAATTTCCGTAATATCTTTGTAAATGGTAAACAACCCGATTCATCAATTGTATATTACATATTGTATAACTGAATTTGCTATATCAGTTGACTTTTGTGCCAAATCATTCGTTTTCACAATTATTTGATTCGGGTAAGAATAACTCTACAACTACCACAAGTGGAAACCAAAATGCTTACTGCATAAAATATCCAAGGAAAACATTGGGCTGTTTGAATATGGTCGAACCCCCACTTAATAACACATATAATTCATTATTAACAATTATTTTATATTTTGAGTCCTTATATGATAATAGTTAAATAATTAAAAATAGAATTAAGGTTAAAAATTGAAGTTACAATAAACCCTTTTTACAAAGGGTCTATTACTGACCCTTAATTCAGTGAGTTACGATGAGGAAAACGACAAATTTGAGCAAAGAAAATGACCAAAACTGGCTAAAAGATCGACTATAAATTGACTGTGTTAGAAAATTAACAATAAAATAATGAATTTAACTATAATAAATCATTCAGTTTTTAACTGAATATAAATTCAATATAATAATGATTAAAAAAACTGGCAGTTACTATCATGTAAACGTAAAATTCCAATAAACCTCACTGCGAGTATTTGGTGTGGCACCAAGTGATTTCGTCGTTGGGTTTTTTTTTTTTTTTTTTTTTTTTTTTTTTTGCTTAACATAAAGTCAGATTAACAAACTGAAATATCTCCTTTTTCAATAAATAAATACATTATATACAATACGGCGGTTAGCCATGTAAAATTTCTCTTTGACAAAGCGGTCTTCAAATGGCTTTTGAAAATACCATTAACTTTCAAACTGACAACCGTGATGTCGGCAGCAACTAAGCTGCTCATTCGCTAAATTTAATGATAGCCTCTGCCTACCAATGAGAAGTCTTCATTTTATGGACGAAAGTCACAGAAGAACCGCTTTGAATAGAAATAATTTTGAATTTACGATAAATATAGTCTAAAATGTACAGAAACACCTGGAATTAACATGGATAAATTCAAATATATACAACCATTCTTACTATATTTAATTCACATTGCCCTGTGGGGAATATTAGAGGTTGTCAGACCGGGTTACCCTTCTCAATATTTACTATACAATTTCCGACTTAAAATGGCAACGAAATTCTTTGAATCCAGGCTCAAAAACAAAACTAGTCAATTCTTAACATTTGGAGACATTTGTCATATAAACCTGACCTTCAGCCCCTATATCTTGACTACTGAGCTGTTACATTTTTGTGCATAATCAACAAAAAAGACGGAGTGTTCGTACTGCACGAAAAACCGCCTTTCCTTTCGAGCATGTTTCAGCTGCTTTAACAAATCTTTGTGGTCTAAACAAGATATAAACCAGTAGCCACATTTAGACCACGTCTGAACGTGATCTAAGTGAACTGCGGTTCATCCAAGCTGTTATTACAGCTAAGGTCCCTCAAGTCGTGGCGTATAGAAACCCCTGAAACATGAGAGTCCCCTGGAATATTTATTTTAGCCACAAACAAGCTCTAACTTAAATAATGTAAGTATAACACTCTTTAAGTGGTGTCAAAACCCTGACACATACGCAACTGAATGGATGGACCAAACATTTACACCCGAGAACATTTCACCAGTGTTACTTAGCTTGTTCAAGGCTCTCTGACTGCGAATGAAAGGCGAAACATGAGCGAGTGAAATAAATAAATGAGGACGCGTTTCTTTTTCTTCAATCGCTCGTGCTTTTGCGTTTACAAACAAACAGGTTACCCGTAAATATATACTCAAAGGAAGAAACAAATACATAACAACAAAACACTACCTAAGCTCAACCTTGCCTGACTGTCACCAACAAATGATACCAGTAACTTTAAGTAGAAGCATCTGCCGCATTTTCCTCTTCCTCTGCAACTTTCTCAGTCTGCTCTTGTTTTTCTTGCTCGCCTTCTGCCTCGCTAGCTTCCTCTTTCTTTTCACCCTGATCCTCTTGCTCGCCTGCGTCCTTCTCCTCCTGGTTATCACTCGCTTGTGTTTCGTCAGCTGCTTCTTTGTCCTCGTCATCCTGCTTGGGTTTTTCTTCCGTCTGTTCTTTGTCTTCCTTCCCTGACTCATCTGAAGATGGGGTCATGGCGTCCAGTGCTGTTCTGTTATTTTTAGCCATTTTCGACCATTTCGCCAGGTTCGTCCTTTAAATGGCACAGAAAAAGTAGAAAAGAAAAAAACGATAAGTAAAGGTAATGGCAGAAGAACTAAGGTAAGCTATGTTCCTATCATGAAGATCGGCGAAGCCTTATGCAAATGGATCATTGGTCCGGGGAGCGGGGGGGGGGGGGGGACTCCCTATAGTGGACTATACGAGGAGCCCCGCTCGGTGCCCTCTTGGTATTTAGATAGGGCCTTTAAAAATATCTCGAACCGACGCACCTGGTGGCTGATTCATCTTAGTATTTTAAGGGATTACTCAAGTAAAAACTCTAGAAAAGGAAGCAGTCTTTCTACTGTGCGAAGTTTAAGGGGTATCATTCTCTATGGCTGGCTAACGAAAGCGTTACTTTTTCTGTCAGAAATGGTATACAAAGGGGTAAGGGCTTAGACCACGGGGCGGACTCTCCCAGTATAAAACTTTGTTGAGTAGCCCCCTCCCCCCCCCCCCCCCCCACGACTGTATGGAGTGGTCCATTGGAGACTTCCCATCCCCTCCCTCCCCGTCCTCCAGCATATTGTCAAGCTGTGAGCCCCATGAGAGTTTAGTTTATTGCCCAAGAACACAACACAAGGACCCCGGCCAGGGATCAAAGTGCAATCGGACGAGAAGTATCGTTTTAAAACAAGCCACCCACGTAATGCAAAGCCAAGTCAAACATATGTGTACGGTCATGACACACAGGCAACACTCACCGGGATCCTTCGACAAGCGCTTTTGTATCAGGAATACACAGCTGTAACAGCTCATAGCACGGCAAACAGATTCCAATCAGAAAGCCAACCTATGGACAAAAAGAAAAGTCAGAGCATGGCTTTAGAAATACTATTAATAGTACAGATTTAGGCAGACGTAAAAGCGGAGCTCCCCATTTATTTATTTTTTACTCGAGTTTACGATAATGTTTCCGTTCTGGTAAATAAGCGGCCAAAATATTGTACTGTGTTACAAAACCTTTTAATGCACACTCATTAATCACTATGAGATATTTAATGTAAAAAAAAAGAGCTTGGTGAAGGAGAAGATATTTAATTTGAACTACTTACAAACAGTCAGTTTGTAATTTACAGCGCCTTTTACAATATGTGCCCCCTCTCTGAGGACCGAGGTGACTAATTTCTGGTTTGGGCAAGTACTGAGATGTTAAGGTACAAAAAATCAGCACCCTGTCCTTGCCGCCAATAAGGGCCTTTGGTTGGTAAAGTCTGCGTTAGTGCCTAGTGGCCCATCAGGCCAGAGTTTATCCCGGTTTCCACCTTCCGTTGCATGAAGAAAGCGACTAGAAGTATTTCTACTCCCCCCTGAATGGGATGCTAGTCCATCGTAGGGTTTCCCCCAGCAGTAAATTCGCCGGTATCAATTTTACACGTGGGCGGAGAGAGGAACTCTGAGTGTTTTAAAGTGTCTTGCCCAAGAACACAACGCAGTGCTCCGGCAAGGCTTCGAACCCGGCCTGAACCCGGACAGCTCGATCCAGAGTCCAGCGCACTAACCATAAGGCCACCCCACAACCTCTTGTTGACCTTTCCAGGTTGAATTTATTAATAGCACCAAGGACGCTTAATGGAAACATAACGGTAACCACAGGTATAAGTTTATAGAGCAGGGTTTCAATTGAGTGTCGTAAAACCAAAACCAAAGTAATTACTCCGGCCAATCACAAAGGACACAGACAATCCAGTGAACCAATCAAAACTCGAAGCAAATACATGTAGCTGGCACGAAGCGCGGGAAAACGTACGCGAGCGAGTCACGATTGGTTTTGGTTTTAGTTCTGATTGGCTGAGAAAGTGGCGCGAGATTTTTAAGCCAATCACTAAGCGTAGCAATGCAAAACCAAAGCAAACACAATTTACTTTCGACACTCAAGTGAAAACCACTCTAATAATCCACCTGCTTTGCTATTTAAATAACGATCCTTACTTGATGTTCAGGCAGCTCATGGGCAGTGTTACGGTCCTTCATTGCAATGGGCGTTTTTCCCTGGGCCTTTTCCAGATCACCCTAACAACACCAACAAAACGTACCAGAGTAAAACTACTATTTTACAGAGCATGAAAAAATATATAATTATTGTCTCTCGTTACACCATCAAGCTGAAAAAAATCCCTAGTATTTGTCTACATCGTACTACGGAGATCCGGATAGCGTCTGTGATTAGTTTAAACACGCGCACCGAAAATCTTAACTGAGCGACAACCAAGAAAAAAACACTACACGGATTCCTGCATACTTTGTCATTAGTTTTTGGTTTGAACTGAAGATTTTCAACTGTTGTCAATTATGATTAAAATGGTACCCAACTATTGCGATAATAGCTCGAGAACCTTGCGAAGATTGGGTGCATTTTTTGGAGGTGGGCGGAGGGGAGTAAAGGGTTAGGGGCTCCGAGACAGCATTAGCACCATAAAAAGTTACCACCAAGAGAGGGGGTGAAGTTATCGGAAGTTAAAGGGACTGTGTCAAGGCTGAGTTTTGTCTATTTTTTTTTAGTTTTGCCAAATAGTCGCTATGAAAATTAATGTTAGCAAAGAAATTACCTCAATGGATCTAAATGACAAACCATAGCTTCATTATAAACGAATATGTTTCCCTGGTGTTATAATTAAAAGTTACAAACAAACGAGATTAACTTTGAAACTGTCCAGCGTAACAGTTTTTCAAAAACGCACATCGCAATCAATTTTTGTTGATCCGTACCTTCAAATAATTGTGTATTTCACTCAATTTGGTGGCACAGTTTCTTTAAAAAGCAATGTTTGTGTGTGGCTTGGACCATGTCAAGTGTCTGTTAACAGGGGGTGACCATAAGCGAACGTTCAACGTGTGCGTATTTTCACGAGACTCACCTCCGCATAGAATTCTTGGTATATAACTTTCACAATAGTTAACTGGATTTCCCAGGGCTTTGTGCAGGCAGACAAGTCACAAGCAGTCATGCAGATAGCTCGTAACAGCTTTCTAAAAGGACAAAACATTTAACATTAATACTGGAAACGCCCTGAAATGTTAACTATTACTGACACTAAGAGAGAATTAAGAAGGGGGGAACTTTCTGTGCTTCTATAAACTTTACTGCAGCTTTCGGATCCAACATAGTACCTGAAACAAGACGTTGACTGCGTAAACAGACATCTACATTTACTTTGCTCAATATCCTCCGCTCACTCGAGAACGTCTGAGATAAACTCGAAAAATTCCGCAGTGATGACGTAGCCCTGCACAAAGATTCGTGCAGTATCTCGTGTAGTATCTCTACACTACACCCGGGGGGGGGGGGGGGGTACTCCCATAAATTTCGGATAGGGGTGTGCCGCCAAGGTTCTTAAACCCTGACCCTATTTAAGGATAAAAAAAGCGAAAATTGATACCCTTTTTAAGGCCCAAAACACAAAAATGACACCCTATTCAAGGGGAGGAGAAGCGTTCCGTGACGACCCAAATAACGGCTAACCGCGCACGGCAAGACACAAATCTTTATAAAATCGCTTTACTAATACCTGAACAGAAAATTCAGTTTTAAGATACCTTGTTTTTCGTTTAGCTGGGCGTTTATTTTAGCTAATAGAAATTAGGTACCCTATCTAAGGATCACACCGGGAACACATTGCAAAAAGGAGCAAAAATGATACCCTATTTAAGGACCGAGAACCTCAAAAACTATACCCTATCGGGCGGCACATACCTATATAGGCCACATATGGGAGTACCCCCCCCCCCCCCCCTGGGACACTACAGTATGAAAATTCTCGACTCAAACCTCAGACGTCTTTCGAGCAGCAAAAATTCCAGTGTATGACAAGAGATTTTGTTTACTCGGGTTATTTCACGTGCTGCTTTCGTGCGACGAGAAAAAACAACTGATTTTAAAACAGAAGTACAAAAGACAACCACACAGTGTACATTGTACATTTTACTGGTTTAATCCTTTACCTGTGTTCCTGGTTATCCCATGAGAATTGTCCCTTGTCCACCAAGTCCTTGAGTTTAGACTTGTTGCCAAAAAACAATGCCAGGTCAGTAGCAAGGATACACTCCTTCATGTAACCGAGTACGGTTTTGTACTCTGCTGGGCTCAAGTGTGAGAAGATGTTGTGGCCTTCATGCTGTTAGGAGGGAACATGTTAAAAAATTATCCTTTTTTACAAGAAAATTTAGCTGAACACTACAAACATCGACGAAACACCTAAGCAAAGGAGTGTATCGAATTTATGAGTTCAAGTTAGAAATTTCGAGTTCGAGTTAGACATTTTGAGTTCGAGTTCGAGATTTCGAGTTCGAGTTATGGGGTTACATTTTCCCAGTTGGTCACGCATAGTGTCACCCTTATCACCAAATGAAAGCTAACCGCAAGCAAATAGGAGTGAAACTAACCGCAAGCAAACCAGAGTGTAACTAACCGCAAGCAAACCAGAGTGGAGCTAACCGCAAGCAACTCGAACTCGATATTTTAACTCGAACTTGAAATTGTAACTCGAAATCGAACTTAACTTGAAATTCTAACTCGAAATCGAACTTAACTTGAAATTCTAACTCGAACTCGAACTCATGAAATGGACAGACCCTAAGCAAAGTATCAGTACAGAATTTTTATGACAAACCTTCACAGCGGTCAAACGCAAAAATCCAACGTCACTTTCGGTTTTCGTTGCCTCGAAGTTTACAAGAATTTAAAGCGAAAATGTGCAGGGCCTTAGTAAGAAAACGTTATGAAAAGAGCAACGACGAACCAAATTATGAGCTTATCAACTTCAGGTGGATAACGATTACTTAATTCTCTATACGGCATATAAAACTCTTTTTAGGACTGTCTTTCTTTTGGCTTGAAAGTGGAGAATCTGAAAAGTTTATAAGCGGTAGTTTTGGCGGGAACTGCACACGCGCAGTGCGTTTGACCGCTGTGTGTTTTAAATCAACCTCGTACCTAGGGTCTTCGTTCCCCTTGACCAGCGGTCGGGAAACGAGCGACCCTGGAAAGTTCTGATTGGACGTCCGAAGATATCGGACTTCTAGTTGAATTGCGCATGCCTAGCTTTCTAAAAACATAACTCAACGAACTTCTTTGCTTTTTTACTTCCGGCCATTTTTATTGCTTTCAAAACCAAATCAAAATTGATCATGCAACGGAACTTGCGACAGTCGCTCCTTTCGACAAGCTTGCGAAGTAAGGAAAGAAGACTCGAGGTACGCGATTGGTTTCAAATCTCAATTGTGTCTTTGAGGCTTCAAGATTGTGGGGTAACAAGGGAAATAGAGGTGGTAAAAAGGGGACAATTCAGGGAAAGCAGTCTGCAAAATGACGCTTTAGGGAACCCTTCTACACACCTGAAGGATGGTAATGGTCTGGTTAAAATGATGGTGTTCCATAGTTGATGTGCTGTACACAGCTGCTAACGGAGTCTGTTCATTCTTCATCCATGAGTTGGTGCGACCACGGTGATCCAGATCGTGGCACAGTGAAGCAAAGAACATAGCCAAGGCCTGTTAAACAACACATTCATACCAATAACTATACATTCAAAGTCGGGCCTCTTCCTTGCCAGTCGTTACGGCAGAGACTGCTCACATTAGCAGGAGGGCATTTTGCGGGCGCATGCGTTCAACCGCTGTACAAAGACCGCGTGATCTTGGGAATAAAAATGGCGCGGAAGATTCAAACTTTGTTTTTTGTACTGTTTATCGTCACATAATTCAATATAGACGTAAATTTCGCTAAAAAAAAGTGTTTTGTGTGTTGCAAGGCTCTTATAAAGCAGATTTTCTGGCCTGCTTCGGGATCGTTGTTGAAAATAATGGGAAAATATGTGGGACAGGTAGGAAAGCCTTCACCGACAGAAATCAAACAGGCCGTAAAAAGAGGAAAACATTTATTCGTGTGCAGGAGTGTGATATATTAAGATCAAAACTTCATATCAAATCAATTGCTGTAATACAAGCAGAGTGCGAGCAATATTATAGCTTGTCGGAAGATTTTTTGCCTAAAGGGACGGCCACCAAAGAAAAGGGTTTTCCCTGAGGGGAAAGACATGTTTGGGTGTTCTGCACATGATAATGCAGCTCATTGATTACTCTAAAGCAAGGCCAACTTGCCCTCGACTGGCAAACAGGGTTTCCTGGACACATTTAGGCGACACAGAATCACATTAAGGCGACACAGAAGTAAAACAGTCGTTATAACAGAACGAACATCAATCTTAAAGAAACAAACGTTGAAATGAAAATTTGAAAATAACATTGTTTATAGTTAAAAATTATTTCTTAAGACATTTTATGCAGCAGTTATTAGAACGTTTCTGAAAAATATATATATCGCTTGTTTGTTTCATGCTATTTTTTGACTGGTGATCAAGGCTAGATTTTGTTAAAGGAGCCAAAAATGTACTAATTAACATAGTAAAATGTAAACAAATAGTCTACCAGCAAAGAATTACCATAACACTTTAAAATTAAGACCGATCTCAGTAATTCTTTTCTTGTTCAACGGAATAATTGTGGTACATCGAAATGTGAAGTTATTTTGACCAATGCTTAAGTTTAAGGAAATAATCACAAACGATAGTTTCTCTGTTAGAATAAACCAGCGAGAACGTACGTTAAAGAAAGCTAAAAATTACCACAATAGACCATTTTTTAACGCTACATTCGCAGCATTAGACGATAGTTCAAGTACTTCAGGCTCCATCTATCATCGGTAGACGCTGGAGATCAAGGTTAGATTTTGAGATTTTTGCATCGTGAGAACGATGAAATTGCAGTTTTATGAAAAATCTGAACAAAATCATGACCACTCGCTCAAACCCGGGATACTTGATTATAACATCGTAAAGTTAAAACTGCTGTTTTATATTTTAGTACTAAGTAGCCGTAGCGTTTTGTCCGTTTAGACCTCCCAGCTATTAAAAACATGGGCAAGGTATTACGGTTCTCGACATTCGGTCGCCATTTTGTCCACGCGCAATGTTTAATACACATAGCCAAAGTCGATCAGATAAACGGCACGCCGACACCAAAGTATGCTGGTTGTTGTCAGAAGATAAAGCAAGGACTCTTAGTATCGTATACAGCAAATAAAACTTAAAACACCTTTTATTTTGAGCTGAAAATTAGGCCATAAATTGTGAAAAATATGTAAACAATCGATAGCAGAACTTCTCTGTCGTGCGCACTAGCCCATATCGACGCATGCGCACGCAAAATGCCCTCCTGCTGCTCACATTAGGTCTATTAAAATTCTAGGAAAGAGGGAAACCAAGGGTGCAAATAGACCTTTTTTTAGCCTCGTATGTAAATTGCCCATTTCAGATCGTGTGATGTTCTAGAGAGTTTTTCGTTAATATGCCTGAAAATTATTCGTTCATTTCCAGGTGGATGTCTTTTAATTTAAAAGAAATAATTCTCAAGGGAATCATCACATGGTCTGAAATGGGACACAACAAACAAACGAAGCTAAAAAGATCTATTGACCATCTCTGGCTTGAAGTGTGTCCTGGATGGAATGTAATACATTCCAGGCTATTTAACATTCGTTGTTTTTTTTCTTCAATGCATAGGGTAAGGGAGGCAGTAAATGGGTTCACGGATCGTCGGATTTTGCAAAAAAAAAAAAGCGCACAGATTGCGGACTTTAGTAATTAATTGAGCGGGTTCGCAGGTCTCAAAAATTTGATTGACCGCGGATCAGCTAAGAATTTTGGCTCGGATTACGGTCTCTGCCTGTCTTGAAGTTCGGATCGTGGATCCTTAACGATGTTAGCATCACGGATCTTCCGTCAGTCTTGGTTGGTATCATGATGTTAGCGTTTTGTTCATTCTTATTTCGTACGAAACTTAAACAACTTTGACCTTGTAACAGAAATTGTTTTGCATAGTGCTGTGACGTTATACTTCCATATAAACAACCAATGATAGGAAAGTTCTTGAAAAATCGGCTCAAAAAAACAAACATTTACAGTCAGTTGCAGTGAAACTATACCACAGAACGTTTTAAAGAATGTGGATCCGGATCTGATCAAAACCAGTGGCAGCTCGACGGATTTGGCCAGAAAATAGCACAGATCGGCGAATTTTCGTACCCCTTTTCATTCCCTTCGTTAAGCTATATAAGAGAGATTGCCACGTGAGCAGCTATTTTGCAGTTCCAAAGAAACCTGGGGAAAAAAATTAATATCTGAAGGTTCGACGGGATTCCAACCTATGGCCTTTGTGGTAATCAATAGGATGGTACTGTCCCTTACCTCAAGTGCGGTGAACTTGTCGTTTCCAGACCGAATAACAAGATACATGGAATGCGCGACAGCAAAGGCATGGGTCCAGTTGTGATATGGCACGTCTCGGTAATTCTTCTTCACTGTCAACACAAAACGCCTGAGTTCATCTAGGCCAAATCTGATAGATACAAAACAGTTAAACCATAATCAATCACAGATCTAAAGTACGTACAAGTGAGGATACCTAAACTTCGAGCCAGGATCCGAATCCTGGCATTATCATTAGTTTATCTCCGTACAAGTGCGTGGTTTAGGGCACTGGTCTTGTTATCCTGAGGCCTCCACCCTGCCACTAGCTGGATTTGCTCTCGGTCGTCCCGAGTTCAACTCCTCCACACGCTTTGTAAATAACAATCTAGTCTGCCTCTTGCCAGTTGGGATTTTTTGACCATTGTTATACGTATCAAGTGTAATGCACAACCAGTACAAACATACATTTATTTATTATTTATTTTTATTTACGTGTAAGAAGACTGAGTTGCGAGCATTGCCATCAAGATTTTAATCATTCCTTTCAACATTCTAAGAAGTAAGTTAATAGTTAATACTGTGGTTATGTGGCGCTTTGCAAGATTCTGACGAATCTTGGCAACCTATGTGTATCGCAGTATATCTGTTATGTACGGATGACGGAAAACAATGACTTTTTGACCACATATCGGCATTGTACCAATTTATCAAATAGGAAAGCTTGTTATATGTCCAGTTAAACAATTTTTTGGAAAAGTGCTTATTTGTTATTGACAAAAATAGAGACGTTTCGGAGAAACCCCTTCTTCAGTCGTCTTTTTGTCAATAAGCACTTTTCCAAAAAAAATGTTTAACCGAACGTTTAATCCAAAGTACTACACAGCAACACTTTGTTATATGTTCGGAATGTGTATAACGCAGTCAAGTGTTTGAATCCATGGATGAATGTACTGATCTATATGTGCGTACTTAGAAATAACAAACAACGTCGACTTCAGTCAATATGTCTCTCTTGCTTTATACCATTTATTTTGTCTCTAACTGACAGTGACATGCAAAATACTCCCAAAGAATGAGCTCAATCACAACAAATCGTACCAACCTTTGAAGTGAAAAGAGGTTCTTCGTCATTTGAATGACAAGACTTGGCATCTGGTCCAACCCATCATTGATCAGTGAATACGAGTCAAATTTGTACCTAACAAGTAAAATCAATGGCAAAGAAGACACTTACACTTTGTTCACAGCATTTAGGTGCATAATTTCTGTAAAGTTCCGAAAGTACGTTCAGATTTAGTAGTCTTCTCCTTTCACTACATTGTTTTTTTCGGAGGGTCGCCATTAATGGGGGCTCGTTACTTTTGGCGTTGTAAAAACGTTTACTGTATATGGACTGATCCATCTTACGCTACTTTTGATGTTTAAGACCAAAAAGATAAAAGTTGTTGAAAAAATTACAACAGAATCGCAATTTCACAGACTCTCGGTTTCTTGAAACTCTCGATTTCTCGAACCAAGTTTCGTTTCCCTTGGATAGTATTTCTATGTTCCCCTGGAGATTCGAGAAATCGGGATTCTTCTGCATCATCAGGACGCAGGACCGACAGTATGTATTGTCCTTTCTACCTGGTATTTTTTAAGAAGTCAAATAGACCTTTTTCATGCTGTTTATTATTCTTTAGTGTTACAGCAAGGCGCCCAAAAGTGTGACCACTTTCAATTTATTCACATTCTTTCGTGCAGATTTAATCCAATCAGAAGTCACCTGCAAGCTATCCACGGCTTTTGATTGGATTAAATCTGCACGAAAGAATGTGAATAAATTAAAAGTGGTCACACTTTTGGGCGCCTTGCTGTAATGTTTATTTCCCTCCAGATCACATTTTGGACTCAAATACGTTTTGTATCTCGTACAAGCTGACTCAAAAAGTGCGAGATGCACTCAGGTCTGTGCACGCGGCTGCGCCTCGTGCTTCTCTATGCACTTTCTCGTGTTCATAAAAATTCCCGCGTGCTCATATACCTCAACAATGCACTTAGGTGCATTTTTTTATTTCTTTATTAAAATTGATAATTATATCACCAGATGGAATTGGTCTCGGTAGTCTGGAGTTCAACTCTTTGGTAACGCATTGTAATTGGTCTGCCTCCTGCCAGATTGGATTTGGAACCATGTTCTTTAATATTCATTTCGTCTGTTTGAGTGGCATGCCTGGGAAACTAGCTAGCTCGAAGCTAAGTGCATTACCACTGTAATTATACATTTATATTTTACACTACTTACGATTCTAAATTTGGATAAGGATCCTGAAGTTGCAGCTCTTGGACATACGCCAACTCACGGTCAGAGCATTTGCTGTGATACGAAAGAACCTCAAGTGCAACCTGCAGCAAACAGCAATACTTGAATTAGCAATATACCATCACCCGAGAGGGAGACACCTCCATCACAAGCAGGTCCTCTACCAAATGATAAATGACATCGATTGCCTGAATCTTCATCACACCTTTTTTCTGTTCCTTTCTGATCTAATACCCACCTACACTGTTATTTCACCACCTACCCCCACTTTCTTCTACTCGAACCATAATACCGGTACAATACAATACAATACAATACAATACAATACAATACAATACAATACAATACAATACAATACAAGACAATACAATACAATACAATACAATTTTATTGTCCATACGTGGGAGGAGGTCTCCCTCAATGTCCGAGCCAGAGGCTCATGTATACTGAACATAGGACTAAAATTAAAATACACTTAAGTATATGCTATTAACAATATAAAAAATTTATCCCACCCATTACAGCAAGGCGCCCAAAAGTGTGACCACTTTTAATTTATTCACATTCTTTCGTGCAGATTTAATCCAATCAAAAGCCGTGGATAGCTTGCAGTTGACTTCTGATTGGATTAAATCTGCACGAAAGAATGTGAATAAATTAAAAGTGGTCACACTTTTGGGCGCCTTGCTGTAAAAATAGAATGAAAAACAAGAACAAAACTAATACCACCCCCTCTCCTTACCCCATACGGTATAATTAGTTTAAATCAATGGATCAAGTGATAAAAAATATATATATATAAAAACGCACAAGGATAAAAAGATAAAAATACATCAAAGGGTTAAAATATAAGTAGATCTAAGATAACAATAGCTACATTTACAGCTTGTCTTAACATTATTTACTGTGTGGGCAGTTTGGAAATCTGATCTTAAGAAGCATAGCTTTTTACGATTTTATTTCTCCGTTTTTTCCTAAGTTTTAGTTTTGATTTACAAGACTATCAAACACTCAAGACAGTGTTTCATAACATTTCCAAACACTTCGAAGTTCGTCAAAAAAACCGCTGCATGTCGCATTTTCAACTCTCTTCACGGCGATGTTTGGAAATGTGATGAAACACTCTTTCTCGTGTTTGATGTATTACATCTAAATTTTCCAACATGGCGTACAGGGCTCGAGACTAACGGTAGCCAACTAGCCAAAGGCTACTAAAATTTAGGTTTTGGCTACCAGGTTTAGCATTCCTACTAGCCATTTGGCTAGTGAAAAACTTAGAAAAGTCAACTGTTCTTGAAAGAAATCAATGTACCAGACTAGTGAAAAATTACTTTTGGCTAGTAAAATCTGACATGCTACTAGCCAGTAAACCACTGAGTTAAAATGTTAGTCTCAAGCCCTGGCGTACTTCCAACCCATTCTTATTGTTTAGTTTAACACCTTACCCTGTGCTTTTGTTCAGATCTTCTGATCTTATCATAGAGCTGAAAAAGAAACATTATCCATAAATCAATTGAAATTATTTTAGCAAAACATACTTTCACACAAAGTATTGGAAGTTTCGATGTTCTACATATTTCCAGAATGTTATTATCTTGAGCGAATTTCATTTAATTGAAAAAGGAAGGGAAAAAGTGCCAATAAATTGTTATTAACACGATGAAACCTTTTTGCTTTTAATCATATTTTTAAAGAACAGCTTGAAGTGCAGATCCAGAGGTGCTCCAAAAGGCAGCAAAGGCAAGGGGGAGATGGGCCTTAGAGGGGGTAGTAACGGCAGGCCTTTTCTTGCTCAAAAGGGGGTGGGGGACAAAACAATTACCACACTTCGGCCACATATATTTAAACACAAGGGGCAGGGGGAAGGCTTCCTTGGCTCCTATCCAAGATCAGATACTGGCTTGAGCTAACAGAACAGTGCAATGTAAAAGTACTTTTGAGTTCTTCACTTACGTTAGTGTTTGCACCAAGCTATGTAACGATTAAATAAAAGCAATGCAACAGTTTTCTTTTTCACTTCAAAATTAATGCAAGAACAACACTAACAACACTTACCGATTATGTTACCTTAAAACAAAACGACCTGGTTTATTTGTATTAATAACCTAGTTAGTCCTTAGTACAAGTTATACTTTGCGTTAAGAATTGTACATGTCACGATGCAATCATGGAGTTAAAAACTTTTTTCAAATGAACTCTATGTACAAGTACTGTTTTACAAACCTTGGCATGATGAAGTGCCAAACCACAATAGATAGCAAATGTCTGAAATGACTTCTCATCTAGAATTGGAATAATTAAACCACTTTCACTTACTAGTGTGAGCCTGGCAAAGAATACTGCATAGCAACTCATGGTAAAATAAATCAACTTACGGTAGGTTTGTCTATAATATGAATTAGCACAAAACAAGCTCTACAGCCAAAAACGGATCAATTGAAAGGTATCTGAATATGTAACCAAATGTGTACAAAAACAAGTTCTGTAGCTTAGTATGGGGGTATCAGAATATCCTTCAAGAGGGAGGGAGAAAGTTTTTATTTCATCAAGAGTTAATTAGTTTACTTGAGGTACAATCAGTTGAATTAAGCAAAATTAATTGTGAGAGATTTACATTTTACTGATCTAAAAGTTACTTTTACTTTTGAAGTTGTTTTAAGGCGGGTCAGTTACCAGTAATATAGAAATAATTAAAAAAATATTGGCTTAATGTCACTTCAAACATAATTTTTCTTAATTTTATAATTATCTCAATTGCATATCAATTACATATCAATTCTAAAAAATCATAAGAAATGTGACAGATTTTTATTTAATCTTTCTAGTCCACAATTACCTGAAGCTGTGAATACTCCACTCTTCTTGTTCACCATCTGAACAACACCAATAATACTGAAAAAAGCAAAAAAAAAATTACTCAAATAACAAATTATGCTTTACAATCAAAAGTGGACAAGTTGAGCCCATAACCTATGTAATCACGGAATTTTCTAAAATGTTCACTTACAAAAATCCTTAAAGGCAAAACATACTTCAGAAGACGATACCCTATATTAGCTTTCAATTAAAATAATGGTCACACTTGAAGATTTTGTCAACATACTCAAAGAAGAAAACCTATTACATTATCACTAGGGCTGACAGTGTTTACTTACTTTCCTCTGATGAAGATTGGCATACACAGTAAGGTGGTTGTGGTATAACCTGTTTGAAGGTCAATCTCCCTACAGACAACAAAAACATGACTTTATCAAAGGAAGAATTTTCAGTGATAGGGTTAATAAAACCTGCTACACAAGATACATTCAAAATAAAATTTTTGAGTACATTCAATGAGTGCAAATACCTGTTAAACCTTTCGTCATGGTAGGCATCAGTTATGTTAAGTGTTTCTCCCGTGGTTGCCACATGGCCTGCCACACCCTTTGTCTTTGGAAACCTGGTAAAACAATTGCATCAGCAGAGCCACACATCTTTGCTTACATGACATTGTTACAAAAATGAAAATAAAAGACCTAGCACTGAGGACAGAAACAAAAATGAAAGGCAGGGTGCAATTGAAGAATAATCATGAAAGAAATATGTTAAGTATAATACTTCAAACTTTTGTTGTGAAGGGGTTTCGCGATAAATAGATCACTCACTGGATAACTTTTTGCAAACCTTTAATAATTTAATGCATTCTCGATCAATCTAGATACCCAATCCAACTCCATACAAAGAACTTTTTTTTGCGTAATACTAAAAGGACTTAGATTACATTTCTTTTGTCTAGATTACATTTCAATGTCACACAAGGTAACACCATTATTTTCAATGTCACGCAAGGTAAAGCCATTATCCGCGACATTTTCATCCCTCTACAAGCAAGACATTGATATTGAAGTCATGAAGAGTCTTGACATTTTTGACAACAATACATAATTATACTAAGTGTCACCTGATTTCTTTTTGAAGATTGGAGGATCTGCTGTCTTCAAGGCTGCCACCAATATCAAATATCCTGGCATATAGTTCATTTGTTCTGTTGTCAACAAGGAACAGTGAAGTCCTGTCTGCATCCACCAAAGTTTGAGCATAATTCTTGAAAAACAAATAATGTACTGTACTAAACAATCAAAATCAAGTTAACACCAAATTTCATTTATTTAGCTAGCAAACAAAAAATTAATTATTAATATCATTGTGGTTCATGTGTTGATACTACTAACTTATAAATGAATTCATGTATTGCCTAACATGGGAATCCCATTAATGCTTAACATTACACAGAAAACTTAGCTAGGAATGCACGAATTATAAATCCCCTGAGTAAGTCCGATTGGTTTTCAAGTAACATTTAGCATAGAATTCCCTCATCAAGCATTCTTTATTCCCATAGGATAAAAAATTATGAAAAGAGAATACTAGTTAATTCAGTGATTTATGAGGTCAAGATGTGAATGCATGATCATTCTAAATCTTCTCCAATAAATTATTGCAACCAAACATTGTTTCTCTTCTTGTCCATTTGTGCATAAGCCTGTTATTAATAATAAATGAAGTTGAGTATCTTTTGTTTTTTTCTACATTTGTGGTTGTTTATAGTACATAGTTGGCAATACTAACCATAATCTTCATGATCACTGTATCCATGCTGACAATATCTTGAAATATTGATCTGAAACAGTAAAATGTAAGAAGGTTTAACGTGAAACTTTAAAAAGACGTTCCATGCGAACTATGTTCAATGTTAACTCAATATTCTAGGTGAATGTACATTTAGGTCGGTACACGAATATACATAAAGATCATTACATCTGATGAGAGGTTTGCGATTGCTGAGCTCAAGATAATGGGATGATTCAGTATATATTAGTTTCCTGAACGAAAGTGTCCTGGTGGAGAAAGAAGGCTTGATAGAATGAAGATGACACAACACCGAGGCGTGATCAGAAAAATAGCGATCAATTCGAGGTGTAGATCGAAGAATCTGATCAGACTGGCGGGTGATCACCAAGTCCAAGGTGTGACCATGAATATGGGTGGAGCCCATCACATGCTGTTGAAGACTAAAAGACTCCAACAAATCTAAAAATTTTGTAGAGTCACTATCATCCGGCACGTCCACATGGATATTAAAGTCACCAACAACCACCAGTTGTGAAATAAGAAACATGCCATCTCTGCAAAGTTTTAAGAAAGCCATCAAGACCTTTTTATTTTTAAAAGCTTTTTAATTGTACATTTCTTTTTATAGTCATATACATTTTAATCTTTTTTAGCTTGTGAATTTAAATTTTAAATTTTTAGTTTTTTTTAACTATATTGTAATGCGCAATTGAAAATTTTTAAATTGATAATTGCGCAATATAAGTAAATTATTATTATTATTATTATTATTATTATTATAAACATAGCACATGTGACAATCAGGGCTTGGACACACATGTAGCACCATGAACTGATCTAATTAAAACTAAAATACACCTTTAAAGTCTGATCACAAGGATAACTGTAATGAGGGACGATTTTTATTTTGTAAGGTGCATGTGTCTGAGGAAAATATGGGTCAGGAACCCTGACTGAGAAAATAAATGTTATCAATTCCAGCCCTGCATACAACATACCTTGTCACATTCAGTAGAAACTCTGTCAACTTTCTGTGTCTTTGCATGTTTTGGAACATCTATTAAATTTCAAGTAAAATGATTATCATTACTCTAGGGAAAAGAATGCAAGTTAAGTAATCTAATTATAATACAAAAATGAAATGAAAATCAATCAGGCAATTGCCTCCATCCACACCAAGTGTAGATAAATATGTCACCAACTGGGAAAATTAATCATCTTAAAGTTTTTAACTTTAATTTCAACTGACTTTCAACCGTTGTTGAATATAAATTAACTTTAGTTAATAGTACATATACAATGTATAATTAACCTGGTGATCATAAATTTATTACCTCAGCATAATACAGAGATATTCCACCCCAAACAAGATAGCTGTTAACAATCTGAAAAAAAATCCATAGAAAATCAATACACATGATGCATATATATTAGTGAGAAATGTTCATCATGTTACAGGCATGGTACAAAGAAAAATCTGAGTCCCACGTCAGTCAAATTGATTTCGGAAAAAATGCCCATGGCATTAGTTTCCAAGATTGCATAAACTTATCATTTTTTTCTTTTTTTGCACATGCCTACTCACTTCCTTACTCCAATGCTTTTTAAAGTATTGCCATTTGTAATTTTGTTTCTTTATAATAAAAGTAAAGATCATTTCACAAATTTAAAATAGTTTATCAACACCTTAGAACTTATTATAATGATTAAATTATTATTATTATTATTAATTATAATTATTATTATTATTATTTTTTAAAGGATTATATATTAAGGAGAGTGCAGCATACTTCATCATCTTCTTCTCCAAATGCTTCATGACCAAGTCTCCTGCACAACTCAATCACACCTAATAAATTAAAAACAAAAAAAGTCACAGATTTGTATTAATTAACCAGAGCTGGAGACTAATGGTAGCTAATATAACTAGCCAAAGGCTACTAAAATTTAGGTTTTGGCTACCAGGTTTAGCATTCCTACTAGCCATTTGGCTAGTGAAAAACTCGGAAAAGTCAACTGTTCTTGATAGAAATCAATGTACCAGACTAGTGAAAAATTACTTTTGGCTCGTAAAATCTGACACATCACTAGCCAGTAAACCAGTGAGTTAAAAAGTTAGTCTCAAGCCCTGTTAACATTCAGCTGCACTTATTAAAGACAGAGAGCCTTGTTTTTGTAAAATGCAATTAAGACACTTACAGATCACCATGTAGACTGAAAGTACTCACCGACAAGTTCGCCATTAGACTGAACAATGGGCTGGCACAAAACAGATTGAGCTGTGCTATCTGAAATAAATAATGTGCATTGTATTGTTAGGCGAGTTACATCACAGCAGTCTGCTATAGTGTATCATGAGAAGGTAACATCTAAAAGTTACACCTATCATTTATAATCCTCTCCAGTCTTAGCAATCCTTTTTCCTTTGTGTTCCTGATTACCACTTTCAATCCCAGATGATTTTAAATTTTTGTTTTGATTTATTATGAAATCATTATTTTTGAGTTTTTTTTTTTGATATGATGGTAACATAATATAATTATTTAATACAAAAAAAAACCTCTGAGTTGTATGTAATGAGTGGCAACAATAATTAGAAGTAGAATAATTAGGTACAAAGTACATGTACCTTCTAGTCCATTTCCTTCTGGGAAGCGCTCGTCCTGAGATCAAACAAATTTATTATCACTAAATGTAACAATAATATAATGATTCAATTAAATAACATAATGCACAATCATCTGGGATAGATTGTCATGGCATAATTGGAGGTATTGCATTTTATTATTTTAGCAATTAATTAATAAATTATTATGTATGCACGTAACATAAAATACAGTTGAAAAACCTTGTCATGTGTTAAAAAGATTTATAGAAAAATTAGAAATGGTATGAATATTGGTGAGTGAACATAAACTTGTATTTTATATCCTTCACACACATGTACTCTGCAATAAAATCTTATTATAAAATAAAAATAAACTGCTCATCCAACAGGCTAATTTTCAGCAGCCAACAGGAACCTCTCCTATGCTTGTTGTCTAATAATATTAATCTTGACATAAGCCTGAATGATTACAAGACATTAAGCTTTTCATTAAATTTTTATTTCACACTTGTACTCTGTCCAGAGTAAAATCTTAAATATAAAACTAAACTGCTCATTCAACAGGCTAATTTTCACTGATTAGCCAATAGGAATCTTTCATAACCTTGTTGACTAATAATATTAATCTTGTCAAGCCATTAAGCCCCAATGATTACAAGACGTAAAGTTTTTCATTTAATGTACTTACCCCTAACACTTCATTGGTTCTCAAAGGCTTGTGTGTATGAGCAACATAAGCTGCAATGGTAGTTCCCTCTTTTATTTGTATATTTGATGATGTCCTCCTAAAAGAAAAAACATGTTTGTTATATCCCTTTTTCCACTGATCCTATATTATTTATTATATTAATAAATTATAATTTTTTATTATTATAATTATTTATTATTTCTATTATTATTATTATTATTATGTTCCTTACGTAATGTTTGCTTAAAGTCCTTAGCGCCGAGACCAAACCATGGTCCTGGGGCACTAAAGGGTAGCCAGTTTTTAGCTTGACAACACCCTCCTCAAAATATGCGCTGTACCCAGCAAGGTTATCTTCTGTAGTTCACTGATGCTTATTTGGCCGGGGATTCTATTATTATTATTATTATTATTATAATTATTATTATTATTATTTTTATTATTATTATTATATTTATTGAAATAAATTTAACATAAAATATAATTATTTCATTTTTTTTTTCAAGGTGAATCCATGCACTTTTATTTTCATGCCTTAGTACAATGTATTATAAATGTTTGACAATAAGTGAAACCCATTTATACACCTGGATGAACACTATGAGAGTAACAATGCAGTGCCCTGGCCATGGCTCTAATGCCGACCACTTGATCCGGAGTCCAGCACACTAACCATTAGGCCATCAAGCCTCCCATCATTTCGAGTACTAGAACTCACAATTATTTGTTTTAAAAAAAGATAGCCAAATCAGCAAAAACGAATTCCAATCTGAACTCATCACTGCAAAGCTGTTGACTACTTACTTACCCTAGGCCTTCTGGGTGATTAGGATTGTAGATGTACAACGCCTGATGGGGGGAAATAATTAATTCAGTAAAGGTATAGCACTTCTGATCAAGTGGAATTAATTTAAAAATTGTTGTGAGTACATATCAGAAGTAAATGCTATTGTTAAAAACATACATTGATCTCATGAATTATAATTGAGTGGTTTGATGTAAATAGAAGGGCAAAAATGTATAAAGTGAAACTTTAAAGAATATTTACTTAGGTTTATTGGTAAAGTCTGCTGCAATGAGGTTTGAAGAAAAAACTAAAGGAACACAGAAGGTATTTTTGCATAAAGGTAATAAACCATACCTAGTAAGGGTGAAATAATATTAAACCATGCTGTATAAGAACAGTAATAAATACTAACATATAAAAATAGTTGAATGTGTACTCATGTACTTACCTTTCCAGTTGCATCAACCAAGTATAATGTAAAGGAGTCTGCATGACATGCTGATAAGAAAATAATAACAACAGGATTTACAACACAAAAACTAAAAAAAATAGAATGCACATGTATGTGCTAATAAGGATGGTAAAGGGTATTTTCCTGAGCCGTGGTCGGCCCTTTAAATTTCCCGTGAAATGTGACATGTGACATGTTGACGTGGGACTCGGGGACATGTGACTTGGGGACATGGGACATGGGACCTGGGGACGTGGGGACATGGGGACGTGGGACTTGGGGACATCACATGACTTGGGGACATGGGGACATGGGACATGGGGACGTAAGAACATGGGGTCATGGGACATGGGGATATAGGATATGGGATTTGGGGACTGGGACTCAACTGTTAATGCACATCTTTCCTTTTTCAACACCTCGGAAACTTGTTTTTTACACATTCAACACAAAAACTGGTTCTGTTTGTTTATCACATCCTGCCGTCCCTGATGTCGCATCCCCACATCCCCAACCCCGAGTCCCACTTCCCCATGTCCCCGAGTCCAATGTCCCAAACACGGGTCCTCGCATCCCAGTCCCCACGTCCCCGTCCCACTTTTAGTCACAGCCCCATAAAATACAGCATTTATCTTTACCTGACGCAATGCAGTTAGCTAACTCCATTAACACCTTCTGCTTATTAGGGGACTGGTGAATGTCGTTTGTCAACTCCTCAAGCATCTTTTTCTTGTCGCTGTGTACACAAAACTGCAAACAAAAATGTAACAGAATCAATATACACAGTAATTGCAAAAACATGGTGGAGACACTTATGGTGAGCTATTTTTAAAATCATTAGATTATATATGTCAAGCCAGAAGTTTCGTTAAAGTGGCCTTCACACAACAAACTAAAGTTGGCAAACTCGTGTTGGCAAGCTCAAGTTGGTGTGTGTGAATGACACAAGAACAGTTAGCAATCAGGTTGGTAAACTGTTGGCGACAAATAGAACTTGTCTCTAGTCTCACCAAGGTTTTGACCAACTTTTTCGTGTTCGTAAACTTGTATTTGACGTGTGAAAGATTGGCAAATGTATGCTTTCAACTTTCAACCAAGCAAAATGCATGCATGCACAAAATGACAGAAGTCTGACAAGACGAGTGTGAAGCCACTTTAAAGCAAGTTTGATCATGGTATGCACAGAAAAGGCTGCGGCATCTTCTGTGCGAAGCTTATGAACAAGGATATTGTACAGGCCAAGGGATGGAATTTCTGCTAATTAATGTACAGTTTCGTCCAAACCTTTCCATTTATCTAACGCACACCGTTTCTTCCTCAACGATTAACATAAAACAATAACAAGACACTTAAGCAGTAACTCCATGTTAGAGCTATTGCACTTAGCACTACAGCGGCCATGTTGTGAACTGGCGTGTGGTGTGATTTATGAAAAGAGTTTGATGTGTGAAGGCATAAGTTTCCAACTTTATTGGAGTTTGCCAACATGTGTTTGATAACTTTAATTTGTCGTGTGAAGACCACTTAAGCAAATACTTGACAAGGCACAGCCAATTTGACCATCGCTCATAGAAAATGAGGGCAAGTAGTCTATTGTTTTGATAGACACAAAGGATTGCAGTCCAAAATCTACAATTTTATGTTTTCTTTAAGCCAAAATTCCCTCTTATAAGCAACATGTGTAATTATGTTCTATCAGCCAATAGACAACAAATTATAGGAGAGCCAATCAGATTTGTGAATCTGTGAAATTAAAGATTTCAATAGGAAGAATGCTGCACACCCCACCAAAATTTTTGGCAAGTACAAGTACTAAAATCCTTGGCTGTCATCTGCAAGACAATTTAAAAATTATGTTCACCCCTCATGCTTCTATTTAAATTTTGCTATGGTGGTCTGCAAAAATTATTTTTGCTACCATGTGACCTCAATGGAAGTCTGGGATGCAATCTCGTCCCCAGAGGCCGCAATCCTTCTGTTCTGCGCCAGGGATCACAACCTTTGGGCTATTCTGGAAGCCCATCACAAAGGTGTCTGAATCTGATTGGCTGTTGAAAACTTGTTTGTGTCACCACAATCTCTGGCGCACAGGCACAATTAAACCGGAACCAGGATTTCCTGGTTCCGGTTTTGGATCCGTCCAGAGCCGTTGAGTTTCCTGACCGCTGGTCAAGGGGAACGCAGGTTCTGGGGACGAGATTGTCTGGGATGGTAGTAAGTGAAGTCAGGTTATGGTGGGGTCTTCAGGAGTTCTTGGGTAATTGGCAGAGCATCTTACATACAATTGGCGTAGATGTCCTGTAGAAATTTATATTTTTATATGCACTGACAAAAACAGGGGTAAATAAAATAAAAGCTTTTATTATTATTATTATTATTATTATTATTTAATCAAATTATAATAGAATTGTTTCCCAAACTTCTTAAAAATTAATGAAGTGAGCAGATGTCAAATTAGGTTCAAACCTTTTACTGTACTTTCATGGCTTAAATTATTTACAATGTGTTAAAATGAAAATTGTAAGGTTACATAAATTTACGAGAATTCCCATATCGCCGGCCCTCTTATAAACTGAAAACTATACTCTGTAATCACTGTGAGTCCGAAATCGACATGTTAAATATTATGCAAACGCATTAAACCGAATAACGCGCATTTTGGTTCTTACAATTTAATATTCTTAATTATTGGAACCTTTATCCACTTAATTTGTTAGTGAATCGGAAAACGTTGTTTGAATTACCGTGTCTTGGGAAATAAGCTGAAAAAAACCGGCCAGTCGTGCAAAAAATCGAAACCTTTTATAGCTAGAAAACACAGCATCGCAAGAAAATTAAGTAAATAAATAAAAGAAATGTCAATTTTCGAGTGCAGCAATAACAAATGTCAAATTTCAATTGAAGTTGTCTGGCAAATCAGTGAAACGATATTTTTAATGCCCAGAACACAAGATCTAGATCTATTAGTAGAACCCTACCTTCCACTTCGACAAAGATGGCCGGTGAGGATCTGAAATTTTCGAAAAAGAAAATTGTTCTTAACAAGATTCAACAAAAAAGAATCAATTTATTTTATTGACCACTTCGATCAAACAATTACAGAGCAAACGAAAACACGCTGGCGCTTTTTGACTTACCATTTTGTTTATTATTTTCATGATCAAGGGAATTGGCAGGCTTCTTTCCTCCTTTATTCTTTAATTTTCGTGTTTTCCTGATAAGCCAGCGTTCCAATCGATCTTGATCAACATGTTTCATAACATAATCTTCCAGAAACACTGGATTTGCTCGAAGGAAATTTTTCACCGCCTCCTCTTCGACATCTGAAATCGGACAAGAAATTCATTCACATCTTTCTTTGCAAAAATCGCAAAAAATCACCTCGGTACAATTAATGTGGCGCGCGTCGCACACCAGGTATAATCATGAAAATGCATTTACCTCAGAAAATCTCATTAGAACGTAATAAGGGAAGCTTCTTCATGCCACATTTACAAACGAGAACGCGATGCGAAAGTACACAGTTTAAGCTATTTGCATTACAGCCGAATTTTACATACATAACCAAACGAAATCTGTATCACAACACGTCAAACAGCTTTGTAAGAGAGAAGTACCGTGAAATGTAAGGTCATCCTGTAAATAGGCACGGGTCAAATCGTTCAAAAATATTCTCACCTTGCCCGTTGCCAATCGCTTTTCCCTGGACCAACGCTGGTCGAAAAGGACCATCGCCAAAGTTTGCGGTCAGATCGATGTGGGTGATGTGACTTCCCGTAACGTGGTTGTTTGAAGATCGGTTGCTAGCATGCCCTTTCGCTGCCTTCGCCGTAACAGACGAGCCATGTCCACTTGAAACGCGCTGGTAACTCGGGCTATGCCGCGAACTGCTCGGTAATGGTGGAAGCCGACGGTTTCCTACCTGGCGTGAAGGACTAGACATTAAAATTTCTGAAAAGGGTTTCCATTCATGTCAACTTTTTAACGTAGAATATCGACGAGCGAACCACAAAATAATGTTTATCTTCCATCGCTAAGTGAGTTGCAGCTGCTCACTGAACATAGTCACGTGACCTACTGTCAAGCAGCAGCACATCCGGTTGAGAACAATGTTAGTTTTATTGTAGTTTTCGCACTTATTTGATCCTTTATATTGCTTTTGTCTTCTAATATAAAAAGTGACGCAAGGCGCTAGAACGCACTAAATAGACAAAATAAGTGTTTTTTGGATTGGAAAGAATCCGAACTTATTTTACTCTAGTAATTGCAAGGCGAGACACACTATAGACAAAACATGTATTTTTAATAAAACAAAATATAATGAACACAGCTAGTAGTTTTTTACTGATCGTTTCCTACGATTCTAATGGAAATTTAGTCTGACCAACGTAGACTAATGGAAATTTCTAGCCAAGATTTGTCAGGTTTAGGGGCTTGGATATCGCTCATTGGCTCGCTTCCACCCTTTCTTTCTCAAATAATCCTCTTTTCTAGAGCCGGAAAACTGTTTTTGGCCTATATTTAACCTCGCGGATAAGTAACTAAATCTGATACTAAAAGAGGCTTTTGAAAAAGAGATAGTTTGCCCGAATTTAATCGAATTTCACCTGCTAGTTTAGCTTGTCGTTAAGAATAAAATTGTCGGTAAAAAAAAACATAAGAGAAAGCAACCGATAAAGTTACATAAAATATTTATTCATTGTAATGGACCGTTAATTGGCATTCGGAACGTTTATTTTCTCCGTGAAGGGGAATGAATTCTCGCTGTCCTTGAGTTATTTCAAAAATTTCAAAAACCTAAAAACTACAATATTAAAAATAAAATATGAATGAAAAATTACGGCCGCTCATGTGACGAGGTTTCCGTGCGTTGAAAAAAAAAAGCTTGTGAAATATCCAAAATACTCATATGTGTAGTTGAACCTCGATAATCCTTAAAATTCAAATTAAAATTAGTCTCGTTAATCCTTAAAATCTTTAAAATTTTTGGACGCAGTAAAATTATTGTACACAGATAGAAAATTTTAAAACCTTTCATTAAAAATTCATCATCGTCATTATCTTAGTCTTCGTCATTTTTTTCTAAATTAACAGCAACCGAAGGGCTGTTGCTTGCCATCATTATTCACAACACATGCAAATGGTTTTAGCTCTGAGTCTAAGATTTCCATAATCTTGTAACTGCAGGCGCGGGGGAGGGAGGGGAGGGGTTTGGTCGGGACCTACAAAGTACCACAATTTTCAGTTTTGCTATTTTAAACTTTCAGTGGCTAGCTAGAAATTGCACTGAAGACTTCTTTAAGTTAACAAGCGAAACCTAGAAATGTCTAGCTAATGACGATTTCCACAACAGAGCTTTTGACGAGATTTTCCTTTGACTTATCATATTATGAGGAGCGCTGTCAAAATCAAATTAAATATTCTAGATTAATTCACAAATAAAAGGGCAGTGGTATTTTATTCACCTTACGAGTTTTCAAAATGTTCTGTTCTAGTTCATTTTCAAGCAGCAAAACAAAATTAGTGATTTGGCCCAACAGTCTAACCTCCTGAAAAGTTTTCATTTGTGGGAGATGGGTGGGGAAATGAGGGGTTAGTGATTTATCAGTAGTCCAAAGTAATTAGTCTGACCAATCACAAGATAACATTAGAGAGATTAAGCATGACGTTTAAGAAAGAAATGCTTCCACTTAGGGAAGTGTCCAAGAAGGGAAGTGTCCCTTTAGAAAAGTGTCCACTAAGGATAGTGTTTATGAAGGGAAGTGTCCACTTAGGAAAGTGCTTACGAAGGGAAGTGTCCCTTTAGGAAAGTGTCCACTAAGGATAGTGTTTATGAAGGGAAGTGTCCACTTAGGAAAGTGCTTACGAAGGGAAGTGTCCCTTTAGGAAAGTGTCCACTAAGGATAGTGTTTATGAAGGGAAGTGTCCACTAAGGAAAGTGCTTACAAAGGGAAGTGTCCCTTTAGGAAAGTGTCCACTAAGGATAGTGTTTATGAAGGGAAGTGTCCACTTAGGAAAGTGCTTACGAAGGGAAGTGTCCCTTTAGGAAAGTGTCCACTAAGGATAGTGTTTATGAAGGGAAGTGTCCACTTAGGAAAGTGCTTACGAAGGGAAGTGTCCCTTTAGGAAAGTGTCCACTAAGGATAGTGTTTATGAAGGGAAGTGTCCACTAAGGAAAGTGCTTACAAAGGGAAGTGTCCCTTTAGGAAAGTGTCCACTAAGGATAGTGTTTATGAAGGGAAGTGTCCACTTAGGAAAGTGCTTACGAAGGGAAGTGTCCCTTTAGGAAAGTGTCCACTAAGGATAGTGTTCATGAAGGGAAGTGTCCACTAAGGAAAGTGCTTACGAAGGGAAGTGTCCCTTTAGGAAAGTGTCCACTAAGGATAGTGTTTATGAAGGGAAGTGTCCACTTAGGAAAGTGCTTACGAAGGGAAGTGTCCCTTTAGGAAAGTGTCCACTAAGGATAGTGTTTATGAAGGGAAGTGTCCACTTAGGAAAGTGCTTACGAAGGAAAGTGTCCACGAAGGGAAGTTTCCACTTAAGGAAGTGTTGATGAAGGGAAGTGTCAATGCCCAGGGGGGTACTCCGGCTTGTAAATGACGGGGATGATGGAAGGATTTTTTTGGGTTTGAAATTTTCGATTCCGGGATTTTTTTGGGTTGGAAAGTTTGGCAAGTAAGTTTTTGGGTTACTTGATTTAAATAGGGGATTTTTTTGGGGTATTAAAAACGAACTAAAGTGCCTTGGCGCGGCCTTGGCTAATTTATAATATGATGAATAAACAAACATGAGCGTTCGATTTTTATGGTTTTCTTTGTGTTATATTATTTCCCTTTCTGGCAATTTCGGGGTAAATTGATAAGGGATTTTTGGGGGGTTATTTTTGGTCCAGGGATTTTTTGGGGGTAATTTCGGAAGACTTAGGGATTTTTTTTGGTCCGGAGTTTTGCCTCCATTCGATCATCCCCGTCATTTACAAGCCGGAGTACCCTCCCTGGGTGTCAATGAAGGGAAGTGTCCCCTTAGGAAAATGTCAACTTAGGGAAGTGTCCAAGAAGGCAAGTCATGCCCTAGAAAAGTCTCCACTTAAGGAGGTGACCCCTTAGGTGAGTATCTGCTTATTGTAGTGACCCCTTAAGGAAGTGACCCCTTAGGGAAGTGACCCCTTAGGGAAGTGACCCCTTAGGGAAGTGTCCCCTTAGGGAAGTGTCCACATAGGGAAGCATCCCTTTTGGGAAGTGTCCCCTTAAAAAAGTGTCCCCTTTTGGAAAGTGTCCCCTCTGGGAAGTGTCCCTTTAGGGAAGTATCTGCTTATGGAAGTGACCTCTTTGGACAGAGTCTACTTAGGAAAGGATTCCCATCAGAGGTGGTTGTAGCCTGTTAAAGGCGTTTGATTAGTTGGAGAGCAGCATGAAAAACAGTGAGCGAAAAATAAGGGGAGGGATGTGGAGGAGAAGATGCTTCCTCTCCTTAGACCCCTTGCCATTTTTTTCTACTTGCCAGTCTTCACACTCTGTTTTTTTGCACTGCTTCCCAACTTACCGAACACCTGGAACATGGTAATGTGGTTTCGTGAGGGGGGGGGGGGGGGGGGATAGAATACCACCATAACAAGATAAGTTGGTTCTGAAAAACACTAACTGAAACTATTTTTTAATACTTCTCTTTCCAATTGTGAAAATACAATCATTTATAATAAGTAAACTATTCAAGGTATATTCTGGTTTACTGTAAAAGCCTTTAACCAGAAGAAATAAGATACCGTAACTCTTTCTGTCAACAAAAAAATCTCAACAGCGTAACAACCTAACAAGAAACAGTTCAACTGTTTGAACAGTGTTTCAAAGTTCTTCTTTTTTGTTATCTGCATTGAATATATTGCAGACACGTGCATCAGTAAAATGCAATTTACACTTCCTGTTACTGAGCAGGACTCTGTGACAACTTTAACAAACAGCATAACACTATAACTGTAACTGAAGAAAATGTAAATCATCTGTTCTTGTAACACATGCAGTCAAACCAGTGATATTCGAGGAAAATGTCCTTTGTAAGTGGACACAGGGTTAGGCTTTTGGTCCTGCAACAAGCAAACAAACAAACAGAAATTATAAATACACTGTCTATTAATTTGGCAACTTAACACAGCCACTGTAAGACAGTTGTAGCGGTACAAGAATGATTTTTGATTCTTGTCAGGAAAAAAAAGTGTTAGTCAAGGCTGTCATTAAGGTGATTCCTCAGTATGATTCCTCAGTAATAAAAACTAAGTATGGCTGCCCAATCTTGTTAGCCAATCGTGGTTATTCTGGGCAGCCATGCACTTTACTTTATTTCTTTTATTATTGTATTGTTAATTTAATTGAATGTAAAGGGTGCAAATAAAGTTGTTGTTGTTGTTGTTGTTGTATTACATTGCGCATCCTTACTGTGCAAAAATTTACGTGTGATTAGCGTGCACACATAAAAAATGGCGGGCTTTTTCTATACAGCTTGGCCCAAGACCATGGTTTTGTGAGCAGTGACCTGTAATTTTTACTGCATAATTTTGGTGTGAGTTGAGTTAGATGATTTAAAAAAAATTCATCGTCAGGAAACAAAGTTATACCAGGAGCTGAATGTATGGACAAAACTGTTACTCAAATTATGGCCTTGAAAAACCTTAGATTTTTGTAATTTTTTCCATAAGTTTTATATTACATTGTTTCTTATGCTCAAGACTTTCTATCTATCAAGTTTTTTGCTTAAGTACCACTTAAATGAAATTGGCTTTCAGCTACCGCAAAAGTTATGTAATGTAGACCGAAGGAACAAGTGATTAGTACCAGAACAGGCATTTGTTTGCAAGCACAGTGATTTATCTTTTTTATTTTATTTTTCGAAACAGTGCTTGGTAGGGAACATTGTGTGGTTCCAGAAAATATCCATACCCCAATCACCGAGGGAATTTCACGTAAGACCCCCCATCTGGAATTTCCGTTTTTGTTAAGAAAAATAAACCCCCCCGCCCCTCCGGAATTTCCAAAAGTATATTATTGTGTACCCCCCAGCCCCTCTGAAAAAAAAAAGATAAATTGTACAAATGCTCTAAATTTTTGGCCACCTCTCTTGTAAACAGTTATAGTGTTAATATCATAGGTGACAAATTACTCCTTAATTTCGGTGCAAAATTTTAACGTTAATTTATAATTTCACATGTGAAATTATAAAATTGCCATGGCAACGTAGTTAGCGGCAAGATGGCGTCCGTAATAAAAGATGTTTTAAAGCTTAAACTTTGTACATTTTCGCTTGAATTTCATCTTAGCCAGCTAGCTTTGGCCATGTAATAAAACTTTTGATGATATTTTATATTTCAAAACGTCAAAACGACTTCTAGACTTAAGCCAATATACATAAATGGCATCGAGCAGATTTTTGAGCGTTTTACACGGGCACCGTTTTCAGTTCATTCAAGACGAACTACGGTCATAATTTGAGAAATAATTGACAGTTGATTCATCTTTGAAACTTTTTGTCAACAGTAAAAAGGAATCTCTAAAAGGTTTTCTTCAAAGACTAAAAAACCTTGGGAACTTGAGCAAAATGTATGCTTTCAACTTTTCAAAGCTCGGAGTTCGCGATGCAATATATACAAGTCAAAAACCTACGATTGCAAGCGTAATTTGTCACCTATGATATTAAAATGTAATCAAATGGTATACTCGTGAAATTAGGAAATAATTTCACTTGCATTTTGTCAAAATGCTAATAATTTCCCTCGCCTAAAGGCTCGGGAAATTATAAGCGTTTTGACAAAAAGCGCTTGAAATTATTTCCTAATTTCACTCGTCACCATTTGATTACCATATGTTTAAACGATACATACATTTACTGTTGAAGACAAAATACATTAATTTCCTCAAAAGTAAACAGACAAAATATCTGGTAGTCACTTGTCAAATGACCTTGTTGTATAACCATCCACCCTTTTCATTCCAATCGCTTTAGAAAACCGCTAAATGTATCAGAACACGGATTTGAAAAGTGTTGATATAACCATTCACCGTAGACGTGATCACAAAATCGCTCATGCTCGCTGAGAAAGCAAAATTTAACAGGAAAATTACAAACAAATAGCCAGAAATAACAAGAACAAGTTAATCTTGAGTTTCTGACATCATTACACTTTTTTCATTGCTAAATAAATATACATGAAACTTTTCACAAACAAGGACGATTTTTCCTTCGATTCAACGTTTGATACCAGTGCATTTCGGTCAAACCAAGTTTCCAGGGACTGGTAACAAGTAATGGCAGCCGCATCCACTGATGAACATGGAGGATTTCAGTGAAATTATTTGCTTTCAGTGTGCTTTCAGGAGAAAGAAAACCTGTTTTAAATGTAAAGCAATTGTGAATCAAGAACCCAGGGTGCTATTTTTGCTATGTAAAACATTTGTAGAGTAGGTAAGAAACGACTTTTGAAACTAGTTTGCACTGCATCAAACTTGACCGTCTGGAAACGTAATTTCACTGGCAACCCTCCTCCTCTTCAGAATTTCCTGGGCCCTTGACCGACCCCCCCCCCCCCCCAACCCCTCTGGAATTTGCAATTCCATCCGTGGTGGGGGTATAGATATTTTCTGGAACCACACATTCATGGCAAAGGGTCAAACAAATCTGTTGTCAAGTTTTACTTCTGAGGAATCACCATAATAGTCCGGCGGCTTAGCTCCTGAATTGTGCGATTTTTGATACAAGCACAAAACTTTGCAGGATTACAGCATACTAATCAATTCTTGATATAGTGCCAATGCCAATTTCCTATTTTCAGCTAGTAAACAGCAATGAAATTTTCAGCCCAGAGCCCCCCTGCCCCTTCCCCACAAAGTATTTCTTCTTGTACTTTTATAAACCTTTCATTGTTGACTTTTATTCATAAATACAGATATGAACGCTTTTAATTAGGCTTACAATGGTTATTTTTTACCATCTGTTTGATACCAATAATTTAATAGGAAAATATTGCATGGGAAAAGATTTTTCGTTCCCCGCCCTCTGCTCCCTCGCGTCTTTCGTTTTGCGCCAGCGTCCAGGTCTCTCGCTAGCATTTCATTCTAAATTTTGTATGTGCGACTTGGTATAACTATCTGGCATAATAGTATTTGTCTATAAACCAGGAAAAACAAATATTTCATGAAATTTCATTGATTTTAACCCTACCCAGACCGGGAGGGGCGGAAAGTGCCCGCGCTGACTTTGAACGCTTATAACTTTTTCAAGTTCAACCACACGCTACCAAACTTTGCGAGTTTATCTAAAATTTATCTGGAAATAATTTGGTAGGGTAAGTTGTTGTGTCAGGAACTTGACGTCACCATGGCAACGGCATTTTGACAGGCATGTTCCCCAATTTTGTAATTTTCGTGTTTCTTTAATGAAAAATAATTTTAATGCAATTATGTTCATCCTTTTACGGTTTTTAAGCACAGTTTTATTGATTTTGAGTACTTTGCAGTAATTTTGGGCGGTTTTATGACGTTTTGGAAAAAATTCGAAATCCAAGATGGCGGATCCAAGATGGCGGCTGTTTTGACATTATGATGTAATTGTCACGTCATCTTTTATATTCCCTAAGTTTCATTGTGATTGCTTAAATATTCTGGAAGTTACGGAGGTCTGAAAGGATCCAAAAAAGCCTGGTCTGATTAGGCTTAACAGGGTTCAAAATAGCAGCCGGCTGTCGGCGGTAGCCGGCAGTTTGACGACACTTGCCGGCTGCTTTTCACCGAGGAAAAAGAAAATATCATGCCTTGATCGGCCAATCGAGATCAAAGTTGCGATAATGTTGAAGTAAACATTTCATATCAGAAAATAAAGCAGCTACAGGGCTAGAAAGTGCGACTCACCGGTCGCTAATGCGACCAAAATTTCATCTTTGTCGACGAAAACTTCTGGTTTTTAGTTGCCAACGTGGCGACTTCATTTCTGTGTTAAGAATAATAACGGGCCGCCCCACCTTCTCAGGTATTGTGTCCCTCCAAAAAAATATATTGAAGATCTTATTTGCTTCTCAAACATTCAAAATAAGAAAAGAAGTCACATTGCTCCACTCCATTCTTTTGCTTTGCCTTAAAACATTCTATCACTTCGGAAAACTTGCAAATGGCCAACTGTGTTTGAAATCGCCCCAGAATGCATCTGGGTACGTCATGTATGCAGATGGATTGTGTCCCTTGAAAATGCATAGCTCTCTATTAAACAGCCGGGAAAAAATGAGCTTTGACAAAAAAAGCCGACAAATTCAGGCTTATAACGAAATTTTATTTTGAACCCTGGCTTAATAAATTAAGGTTTCCATGGAAACCGGTGTTTTTCGGGCTTGGCACTATATCTGAAAAAAATTCTGTTGGTGACCACTTTCACTGTGCCAAGTTTCATGCTTGTATCAAAAAGTGCACAATTCAACTAAAATTTCGAGCTAAGCCGCCGGACTATAAGGGTGGTAACCCATGTCAGCCCGGTTTGCATGATTTTACGGGTAAATATGTTGATTAATTGGTGTTACCTAACACTGGTGTACAGAGCAAAATGCTACGGGTGATAACTGCTGACCATAGTGTTATGTAAATGTTTATTCAGCACACTTTCAGTCAAAGGTCTTTTTGAGACTTTGACTATTTTACTTGATGTATCGTGTTTTATTATTGTCACAGTGATGTCATATGACTCTCGTTATGTCATCTCGCATTTTACCGTTGCTTACTAGTGGTAACCACAGGTTAGAAAGTGCGGGCCTCGATGCAGTTAAGAGAAAGTACTGGGAGGGAAGTGTTTTTTGTTAGTTTGGAAAATACTTCAAGTCGAAGTTTTTGGGAAGTTTTCCAGAAGTTGGCATAACTGTGGTAATTGAGATTTCTTTTATAAACTGCGGTTATTTATTGGGAGTCCACCAAGAATTAACAGTGCATCGTTCTTTGCGGAAAAAAAGATTCCTCGACTTCCTGTTTGAACAACACATTTTCGGATCCTTTCGCATTGTAAGCGTTCATGATGGAAGAAGAAATAACTTAAGTCACCTCATTTCACGGCAATTTTTTCAACAGGTCACGAAAATTTTTCAGACAGTGTCGATAAATCACTGGACAAAAGAAAATTATTCCGAGTAAGGTCGAGTAACGCGTCACGCTTAAGTCACGAATGTTTTTTATCGTTTCCTATTGCCGCGAACCGATCAGAGTTGTTTTTTTTATTGACAGTTTTGCGAAGTGTAGTCGATCACGCGGTGTGAATTGAGATGTGATTTTCCTCCGTCGGCAAACTCGCTTTGTTGTCAGTGTTATAAGGAATTTCTCGAGAATAACCGTTGTTGGAATCATTCGCTTTGCTGTAGTTTATCTGTGATACAATCACAGCAAATCTTCTCAAAAGCAACACCTATAAAACAACGTCTGCAAAGCGTAATGTCTGCAAGACAGGAGCCTCGATCAAATGTGACAAACTGTTGATTTTTCGCATTCTTATCGCTCTTGGAGACAAGATTTTTCTCTTCCGGTGTTACGACAAACTGTCGTGATTGACACATTTTTTGCATTCCGATCGTTCTTAGTGGAAGAACAAAATTTTCAACTTCTGGTTTGCAGATAGCCTTTATAAACGTGGCGCGCACGTGTAATACGCAATCCGCTGGTCACTGTCAAGATTAGGGTTGTGGGCCTCTCTTGGGCCCGCAATTACTTTATTAACAGTTTAATGGTGCCATGTGACAGCAGTGAAACAGTAATGAAACGTGATAGCTGCATAGCAGCACTGTGTAACAATCAAAGCCTCACGACAAATATATAACAGAAAAAGCACATTGCATAGCACTTTGCTTACCACATCCTGTGATCAGGCATCTTAGGCAAGTGGCTCAAACATGTAAGGCTGGATTCCAAGCTCCTGATCAAAAATCATATCAAAATCATCATACTCGTCATAATCGTCATAGTCATCATAATCGTCATCCTCATCATAATCATCATATTCATCATCATCTTCCTCATCATAGACATAGTCATAGTAAGCATCAGTAACTTTACACCTATTTTGCACTGGCACTGGATCACCAGGAAGGACATAGGTTCTCCAAGCAAACTGAAGTCTTGTGATGCCTTCTTCGCCTTGTGAGTCGACAACTGCACCAGCCACCCCTGCTAGAAATCCAAATGATCCTGATGGAGTCTCGGAATGGAATGACCCGCCATCACCTCCAAAGGGACCATAGCTTTTTGGCTTGCCGTCAGTATCGCGCTTGTTGGAGTAAAATGTCAAGCTATCAATCATCCAACCAGATCTAGCTTCAACTTTAACAATCCTTTCATTTTCTTCCAAATGAAATTGATGATGTTCAGACTGAGGTGAGTTTCCGCCAAGCATCACCACCTTGTCACCATTGTAAAAAATCTTTAGGCCCCCAAGCACAGGTCTCCCATCCCAGGTTCGAATCCACAGTTCCATTCCCTTTATGTAGACGTCATTGTCTAAATCTTGAACTGCCTTTTCATCTGAGTGATTCGAGGATTCAGGTTTCACCTGCCCTCCATTGGCAAAGGCGCGCCCCCAGGTGACGACATATTTGGCAAATTTCCTTGGAGCCGCCCACTTTCCATCTGTTGAATCTTTCTCAGGGGGGTCCATTTTCAGCTTTTGGGCCTTCACCACTGTGTCTTCACAGGTGTCTGCCACAAGCTTGTGTGATGTAAGTTCCTTGAGATATGACTCTGATAAAGTTGGAAGTCTGACCAAGGACAACAATTTTGGAAGATAATCTTTTCGATTCTCGACATCGTGTTCGATGTAGCGGAACACCGCTTGCAGCACGATCTTCTCCCTTTCTTCGACACAAGGAATCACACCTCCGACCACCACACAGATCCCTTCTTCTGCAAGCAGATCGGTCAGAAGATTGAACGGAAGAGCCAAGAATTCTTCTTTCTTGCAGACTTCTGTGAAATGCCTCAAGGCGTGTTTTTTGGCCTCTTTCTTCAGCTCTTCCAGCGCAAACAAATCTGCTAGGTGCCAAATGCCTAGACAGGTTTTATCATCGACAGCACCTTTCAAAAAATCCCCGCAGGATTTCTTCACGAACTCTACACCGAGATAATTTGCTGCTTCGAGCAAAGTTTGGACATTCTCCTTGGTGATATCGATATTCCCCGAATATGCGAATTCTATCAAATCGCTAACAGCACTTTCGTCTAAACCAAGCATTTCGACCTCTTTCTTCTTTCCATCTTCCCAGTTAGCTCCAAGAAGAGCTTCAAAGTAAGGGCTGAACGAAGCCAGCACAACACGATGAGCGGGCACCTTTCGTTTTTCGCCGATTTTCAGGGTAACATCAGAGTATCTGCCATCTTTGTACATAGTTAAAAGTCCGTTGAGGAGGTTGGAACCATGCTTTGAATCAACAAGGTGTAATTTATCGAGATCTTTGGAGAAAGACCTTTTCAAAAGAGGCATATCTCCCTTCTTGCCCGCCGCCATGTCGATCTTTCGGTTTTGGCTCACGTGTGCATGTTCACCGGCGCAAACTACTAACCAGCTCCCATTGGGGAAGTCTTTGGTCACGGTCCTACGCTCCCCCACTCCTCACAGGTCAGTCTCCTACGAGTTGGAAATTTCAACAAGTTTGTAAACAATTATTGGATGAAGTTTTTGTGATATCCGGAATAATCAAGGTCGAGGTACGTGTTATCAGCCGAAGCCGAAGGCAGAGGCTGATAACACTTACAGAGACCTTGATTATTCCGAATATCACATAAACCGAATCTAATAATTGTTTTATCATACATTGTTTTTCTGGAAAAGGAAGTAATGACAAACGATTTCAACCTGTTTCAAAACTTGTGCTAACTCCGGCTGGTCGTCCACTAAATCGTGGAATAGTTCCTTCCCAATTTTTGTTAGTCATTTTGTGTTTTCCGAGTCTTAAATTTATTGTCAGCAATTTTTGAACTTTGGTCAAACTATTTCTCGGCCGCGAACTATGAATTTCCTTCGCCGCCAGATGCCTGACACATTGCTTTTGGAAATCATGCATTGCGCGCTCAACCTACAGATTAGTGAATAATCTGCTAGCAGATTACCTTATTATAGGAAATTAACGCTTGTGTAAATTAAGGTATTTGAAATTAACGCGACTTAAATTAACGCGAATCGAATCGAAGGAAATATTACTTCCCAATAAAGGAAATTAACGCGAAAGAGAGGGTATCATTTCCAAATGAAGGAAATTAACGCGACGTACACAAAGAAAAACTCTTATTGAGACAAAAGGAACAAGTTTATTTCAACTTAAGGCGTATGATCCAAGACGGAAACAATGTTCGTGATACTAAACCCAAACGTATGGGTTAAGCAAAGGAATCTCACCGCTTCGAGCGTCCACCCTGAAGAGATAAGAACGTCTGGACTGTATTGAAAAATTGGGGCAAAATAATGGAAATTAAGGTCGCGGAAATTAACGCTCCACTTAATTAACGGCGCGGAAATTAACGTTCACAAAAATTAACGCGACTTAGATTAACGCGAATTTTTGGAATTCGCCAGTTCGCGTTAATTTCATGAAGCGTTAATTTCCTATAATAAGGTATTCACTAATCTGTAGGTTGCGCGGGGTTGCGCGGATTCCCAGAATTAGCTGTAGGCTCTAAGCCAATGAGAATACAGCTAGTGACTACAATGTATAATTATTTACATTATTTGTTTTCCTTAATTATCACAGTAGTGCTAACTGCTAAATACCTTAACACTTAAATAAAGTGATTTATATTTTATCATTTATTTTATCTATACTTTTCTGTACTTGAATTATTGTGGTAAAGTTACCGAATGTTGTTTTGAACAAAATAACGGAATTTTTGCGAAAGCTCCTGATTATAATTAATCGTCATTTCGAAAAGGAGTGTCTGAATGGGGGTACCCCGATAACACTTAACACTTAATTTTTTGGCTCTGCAACATGAAACAGTTAAATTTTTAGGCAACTTAACACTAACAGTAAAAAAATTCACTGTAACAGTAAATTTTATCCAGAAAGAAACAAAAAAAGGCTCCAAAAAGGCCAATATTACTTTGTTTAGTATATGAAGAAGTTTTCGGCCACATTCCGACAATTTCCGGTCATATCGGAAGATTTCTAAAGATTACCGAATATTCCCGAAGACTGCCAAATATTTCCGAAGACTACAGAAGATGTCCTAAGACTACCGAAGATTTCCGAGACGAGAAATGCGAAAATTTCCAATGAGTTCATGAATGTTTTATCCGATTTTTGTAGAGCAGATATGAAGCTATAATGCTAAAATTTTTCACGAGAAACCTTCCAAACACTTAACAATATTTTCTCCGGAAACAATAAACATTAAAAAATTGGCCAATTAAACAGCAAACACTAAAAATGAGGGCAAATAGAGCAGTTTTCAATTTAGTGTCGTAAAACCAAAACCAAGGTAATTACTCTGGCCAATCACAAAGGACACAGTCGAAGCAAGGGAACCAATGACAACTCGAAGCAAATACATGTAGCCGGCACAAAGCGCGGGAAAACGTGCGCGAGCGAGTGACGATTGGTTTTGGTTTTAGTTCTGATCGGCTGAGAAAGTGGCGCGAGATTTTTTAACCAATCACTAAGCGTAGTAATGCAAAACCAAAGCAAACGCAATTTACTTTCGACACTCGAGTGAAAACCGCTCTAACGCTAAACACTAGACCCCATTCAGACCCTCAAAAAGCAACACCACAAACAACGAAGAACTCAGGAAGTAGCTTTCCGTCCCACTCTTTCCAAAAGCTAACCATGAACAAGTGCCAGTTTTCCAGCTAAAATAATAGGGCGCTTTCCATTTGGAAAATAAATCCCGAAATTTTGGTGTGAATTTCCGGGAATTTCTAAACGGGAAAATGTTGTTTCATTTTGTCGCAAATTTCGCTTGTGTTTGCTACCAAACATATGTTTATGATCAGTCCATGAGGTTATTAAGTTTCTCACATCGTGATCCCGCCAGTCCTACCAAGTCTGCAGCTTGTTGCTGTTGTTGGATGTCACATTTTCTGGCTGATAGGGCGAGGGTGAACGACTGGAATCTAAAGATTAAATTACCTACCATTTTCCCCCGAACTATAACTCTTCCCTGCTGCTGACTAACACATAAACAAACGTTAGAGATAAGATTGGTGTGATAAGTGATTATTGGAGGCACACAAATTTGGTTTGAAAACTCGTACTCGTACTCAATCTCGTACTCGTAGTCCAATCTGAAGGTCGCTAATGTTCCATCGAATGCGTTGCGAGCAAGCAACACGAACACTGGTACATCATGACCTCTGACGAAATGGCGGTGAAAATTAAATTTGGTTGCGGTGGGCCTGGAACTGGTAAAGATTACCGGGAAATACGCGAGAAACCAGTCGGGATGTTCCAACCGCGAAAACGGGACTACCTTTTGAGCAGTTCCACTTTTCCAGGAGTTTTCCAGTCAGTTGAACCGAAAAAACGTTTTCCATTTAGAGTAACGCCGCAAAAAAAATAATAAGCGCCGCCCCCGAATAAGCGCCGCAGTCCCGATGCGGCGCCTATTCGAGGAATTCTGTTAAACTAAAAACAGCACTACAAAGCAACTCTAAAACAAACTTTGACCTTTCTTTCCATCAAAAACGATGTTTTGCAGTTCAAAGTGATTGTTTTACCGCTCGCCCATTAGTTTTTCTATTTAATCCAACATTCTTACAATACGTAGTTCTGTAAATGTTTTGAAGGCCGTAAACTTTGCCAGACAGCTAGCGCCACTTCTTTCTTCAACAAGAGTCAAATACTGACCATCAAAATACGCTATTTTCAATTACTATTAAAGATTAGATTCTTAGTGGCATCCAAATTTTAAATAAGCGCCGCCCTCGAATAAGCGCCGCACTCGAGGCGCGAAAAATTTAATAAGCGCCGCGGCCCTTTTCAAGTAAATACGGTTTCCCCAAACCGGAATTTTCGGAATTTACGACAAAATGGAAAGCGCCCATAAAAGACTCCGAGCCCACGGTTTTTCGGCAGGCAGCCGTTGCTTGGTAACATACGGCTTTAACTGAACAAAAAGAGCGAATTTTGGATACCTTTGTGAGAAACTGTTTGTTGTAAGCTGTTATGATATAAGCTGGTCGGACGGCAATGAAAGCTGATTTCTACTTCAACTAGTTATGGACTTATCAAAATACTCTCCGATTTGAACTCAACAGACTTCGTTAAAAAAAATCCGAAAAAAGCCTTTGGTGCATTTTCCTTTTTAATTAAGGCACGTGTGAAAATAACTTATTTATATGGTACTGAAATTATCTAAAACGATATGAAACACAAAACAAGCTTTTACAACCTCTGCTGTAGTCGACAAATGGCAAAGAAGGACGTCCTACAGAAGATCGCGTTTTTCTGATTTCACACCAGATGGTGAAATTATGTTTTATATTATGTACTTCGGGGACATGCAACACGATTTCTTCGTTTTCGGGCTGTGCGGTATATATCGTTATTACTATTGCTTGATTCAATAAATTTGAAATAATGTACGTTGCGATCAAGATGATTTTTTATGATCGAGGTTGCGTTAACGTTCTATACTTATGCCGTCAAATTCAAAATTGTAGTCCGGCGGCTTAGCTCCTGAATTGTGCGATTTTTGATACAAGCACAAAACTTTGCAGGATTACAAGCATTTGCATACTAATCAATTCTTGATATAGTGCCAACGCCAATTTCTCATTTTCAGCTAGTAAACAGCAATGAAATTTTCAGCCAAGAGGCCCCTCCCCCACGAAGTACTTCTTCTTTACTTTTATAAACCTTTTATTGTAGAATTTTATTTATAAATACAGATATGAATGCTTTAAATTAGGCTTACAATTGTTATTTTTTACCATCTTTTTTATACCAGTAATTTAGTTGGAAATTATTGCGTGGGAAAAGATTTTTCGTTCCCCGCCCTGGCGACCTCTGCCCCCTTGCGTCTTTCGTTTTGCGCTAGCGTCCAGGTCTCTCGCGATCGGTGAACCGTTCGCTAACAGAAGAAAAATAGGAAAATATAGGGCTGTGAACAGTCTAAATTACAGCATTTCATTCTAAATTTTGTACGTGCGACTTGGTATCACTACCTGACATAATAGTATTTGTTTATAAACCCGCTGCTCCTGCTAGTATCAATTTCAGAACGATCCTAGACAGAGTCAAGAGGCGCGCCACTCGCTGGATACTAAGAACTAGAATCGGCGAGATGTCCTACAAACAACGACTGCTGACTCTTCACTTGCAACCACTAACATATGACAGGGAACTGAGAGATCTTTTATTTCTCTATAACTGTATTTCTGGATACACTTTGTCACGCATAAAACCTGCTTACTGTAAAACCGCAAACAGCTTCTTTTTTCAATAAAATTGTAAACCCTTGGAACACTATCTGTAATCTCGCCCCTCACGACAAATTTTCTAGCCTTAGTTTATTTAAATATTTTCTGCGCGCCACTTATTTTACTGCACACTACCTGTGATAATGACATGCCTTGCACCTAGTTCCTCTTACGTAACTGCCCTTGCCACCGCTCTTAATTTTTGGTGACTTAATTATATTATCTGCATCTTGTTTTCTAACTACAGCTAAAAGTAATCAGTTAGATTTTTAACCATAATTTTTAACTATAAGTAATTAATTAGATTTATTGGATTTTTTTTTAAACATTTAATATTTTTATCGCCATTCTTACTAGTTTTTAGGGTTGCGCCTCGCATGTTTAACATTATTTTCTGTTACGGAACGTTTTTCGGTAAAAAGGTAGATTTTGAAACAACCGATCTTCTGTTATCGTAAAGCTAGTGTATAGGTGTTTTACACCTGCTCTTAGAACAAAGCCTTCGAATAAGAAATGAGCTCCAGGTTTTAAGGGCGTGAAAAGTAATATCCTCAGAATTTTCTATATATTTGTATAGCTTACCTAAGTCAAACTGAGTTGTCGAAATGCTATTGGCTACAACTCGTTTATGACAATTGTCCTTTTTGTGATAACTTTGAGTTCTGCCTGTAAGCGAGTGAGTCAAGATCGCCATTAAACGCCATGTTCCTTGATGTTGTTTTGGTCCACTTGATATAAAAGATCCCGGAAGGTGGCAGGGCACTTCCCGCTCAGCCATATAGCTAAATCCCCGAAAAAGCCTCTGCTACATTTCCCATTCGCGCAATTCCTTTTTGGCCCTTTCCTTTTTTTTATTATTTTTGTAAATTTTGAGATCAATAAAGTTGACAGACAAACGAATATTTCACGAAATTTCATTGATTTTAATAAATCACGGTTTCCATGGTAACCGGTGGTTTTCGGACTTGGCACTATATCGGAAAAATCTCTGTTGGTGACCACTTTCATTGTGCCAAGTTTCATGCTTGTATCAAAAAGTGCACAATTCAACTAAAATTTCGAGCTAAGCCGCCGGACTATACAATACCAACCTATCTTAATTAACTATGAAGATTAATTTGTAATAGTTTAATTTAATTGCTCAGCTGTGAACATTGAGTTTCTTGTTATTTGCTTAGCTGTTTTGGTGGATCGCTACATGCGTAGTTAATATACATTTTCACCCACAAACTCCGGAGTCCAAGTTAAGCTCAAAGCACACACGAAGACGCCGTCTCGCAAAAATCTTCAGAGAAATCAGGTGAACGTTTTTTTTTTCGGGTATTTATTATATACTAACTTACTGTAGGGTAATGCATTATTATATACAAGGCCAGGACAGTTTTGTTCGCGTTCGCTTTTGCGCTCCGCGCTCTGTGTGCTCTCTTCGCACCCTGTGAGCTATCTCGACTTGTAAGCAAGTCTACCTACTTAGGTACGATATCACTACTGAAATGTGAAAATCGACCGTGCGTTGATTGTGGTTAAATGAAATTTCCACTCTTTACAAGAAAAGAATGTGGGTCTATTATACTTTGGTGGTTTGGCGGTTTAAGCCAATTTTGAGTGTTGGTTTGCAGGTTCATTCCTACTTAGCTGGCGGTTTACGGTCAAGAAATTAAGGGTTGGTGAATAGTCCTTCAAAAACTGCGTGTCTCGCAAAATTTTTGCCAAATTTTAGGGGTCTCGTCGTCTCAAATTTTTCTTTGACGCTTTCTCGGAGTCTCGATTTCTTTTGCAAGGCTAAAAATGTCTCAGGCTCGCAGAAAAGAAAACTTATTAGTAGAAAAGGTATCAATCTCGAAAAGATATCAATCTTATTAGTAGAAAAGATATCAATCTCGCCGTCTCGCAAAGTCTCGCATTTACCATTCGACACCCCTAAATTAGGGTGGTTCGGTTTTTAGGTCTTCTGCGTTCTAGGAAAAAAAAAAAATATGACAGTCGACTTCTGCGAAATGTGCGACCCCTATGATAGAACCTCAAAAATGGCTATACTCGTCCTTAGAGCATTGTAAAAAACACCCTAGCTCTACGCTGCGGCTGCCTGTGACAAAGACTACCGAGAATCGAAATCAGTTTCAATATAAGTAACGTTTAGATAGGTCAATATCTCTCCAATTTAAAATAATATACATTTCCGTCAGTAAAAAATGTTTCTCCAGACCCAGACTATAAAAAAATAGATTTTTTAAGTTGGTTTCAAGCTGTTATCAATTAAAAAATATATATTGTATTCTTTCAGTTAAAATGTCATTTTCAAATCGCTATTGAAACTAGTGAATATTTCGGTCAGTCGTTCTCCTGAAACTGAAACGAAGAAAGACTGAAAACCTTCTGCGTCGAGGCTCTGAATAGCAAAATAGACTAGCTTCGTTCATGGACTTCCGTCATCAGGTTTAATACATTCCAACAAAAATCAGGGGTACGATTCTAGAGTTTGATTTCAGGGCGTAAGCTTGATTTTGAAAGTTCTGTTATCACCAACTTTACGAAGGCGGTGTGCACGTCAAACATCACCACGTTTATTTTCACACTGAACATAGCCAATTTTCTCATCTTTAGTAAAATGTAATATTTTCTCGAACATTATTAATGTACACAACTGTGTCAATAAAACACGAGAGAATTACCACTAGCTTTGTAGCCAGTAATGAAGACGGTAAGCGGTTGTAAGAATTTGAAATGTATAAAGACCGTCTTTTCTCTTAGGGTCCGAGGAGCGCGCGGTGTTATTTGAACTGGCAGAATGGATGAGAAGGGGCTTGAGGCGAGACGAGAATTTTTTTTCCTCAATCGACATTCTCATCCCCATAACCCTTTCGTTTCTCTTAGCCGGCTTGGCACGAGAAAACGAAGGGCTCTGGGGACATAGGATTTTTGAATTAACTCGAATATTTTTGATTGGCTGTTTGGAACAAAGAATTCCTAAACGGAAGTCGAAAACGAAACGACTCTCTCATACATTCTTTTGAAACGTCATAACTGCATACACAGACTGATACATGAAGACCGAAAGTCCTAGAATCAAGGACTGGAAATTCTCTGTCCCCAGAACCCTTCGTTTTCTCGTGCCAAGGCCCAGCCGGCTAAGAGGAACGAAAGGGCTATGGGGACGAGAATGCTCAATCGATCTATCACGTGCTCACTCTTGTCAGATCATGCCCCAATCACTCCTCGCGCGTCTGAAACCCACGCCAAAGCCTCGCACTCTCTTAGGGTGCGTTTCTTTGGGAAAATCCAAAATTGGATCATTGATCTCAGATCACATGGATACTTTGCTCCCAAAGAAACGAAGAATCCGAAAATGGATTTTTTGCCATGACAACCCCGTAAACACATTTCGCACAGAACAAAAAATATCAGCACAAATTTATTTTTCGTCGAATGTATCCTAGATAAAATAATTTCAGCATACAAAATCTTTTACAAAAATCACACGTCGAAATAATTCTTCTTTAGCCTCAAGCACAGTGTGGCGAGAAAGCATCAGAGAGCGAAGAATGTTTGCGAAATGATCAATGCAAACTGCGCTCGTGACAATTTCAAAAGGATACAACTTCCGTAGGCACACGGTGGCTGTTCTAGAAAACCTGTATCAAGTTTAAAATGACACTTCATACCTATGGAGCAACCGTTTCCTTTTAACATGAAATATTTTCATATTTTGATCGAAATAACCGCCTGAAAACGTACCGTATGACAATGTTTACAAAGAGCGAACCTGCATTTTCACAGCAAAGACCGCTGGGCCAAGGTACTTTTTTCGAATCCTTTCCCAAAGAAACGCACGGATCATGAATCCTAAAAATCCGGATTCAGATATGATCTGATGTATCCACTCCGAGTGTGGATTCTTCAGATCATTGATCCAAGATTAATCCATTTTCGGATATAGGTAAAGAAACGCAAAATCCGTTTTTGGATCAAGAATCCGGATTTGGATTTTTCCCAAAGAAACGCACCCTTACTGATATTTCGAGAGGAAAACAGACTGCATGCAGTCTACACACAATATTAAGCTTTAAAACCCCTTTTATTTTGTGCTTCCTATACAATGCTAATTATTTTATTATTATTTTTTTGTTTGAATTGCTTTGTGTATTACAGAACAAGCCAGCCATGTCCGACCTCGCGTGTTTTCTCCTTCTGGCTCTTACCGCCGGAAGCCTGGTGCCAGCTACATCAACAGTCCTGCGCAGATCTCTAACTTGTGAAGAACAGTTAGAAGCTGTGTCTATTGACCCTGCAGTCTGCGGAAAGATTCGGTCAGCAGTGAGAAGCGTACGCCATGCTGTCGTTGATATTGACGTCAAGGTAAGACAGACAGAATAGTCAGCACATGTCAAGGGTTCTTCTGTTTGTCCGTCAATCTGCATGCAGTGTCTCGGATTGGTCGCTTCAATTCTTGCCCGCGAAAATTTTAAATCAAGCAACAACCAATCAGAGAGACTATATGCATCTTGGGCTTTCTATGCAGGTTGCTTAAAGAAGCCTATGACATTTAATTTTTATTTCTTATACACGTTTACTTTAAGTCCAGTTAAATAATCATGATATTTTTAGTTTTTAAATTTTTAACTTTTAAAACTTCACTCTCTGCATGTATAGATATTTTAGCTCAATAGATTAATTTAGTTAGGTATTTTATATATTTTTTATATTTTAGCATAGTGATTGTAAAGCGCTATGAAGGATTAGCTAAATAGCGCTATATAAATGATTATTATTATTATTATTATTATTGCTCGAAATTATTCAAAAAGGCGCTGGAAAGTTGCTCCAAAAATCAAAAAAAGTTGCTTTTGATTAAAAAAAGTTGCTGGAAAGTTTCCCCAAAAAATCCAAAACGCAGCCTTTTATCAAGAAAATTGCTCAAAATATAAGCTTATATCCCTTTGAAGGTAAGATTTCTAAGCAGTTTCATGCAATTTCAGTGCAACAGAAGTGTCTAAACAACATTTTAAGTCAACAATTCACTGAGAAAAATCGTGAAAATGTTTGCTGACTAAAGTCAAAACGTCGTTGAATGTTCCACGAAAATATTCGGCAAACTTCGTTAATCCTCGGAAACGTTCGTATGGATTTCGGACAAAGCCGGACAATCTTCGGAGATCTTCGGTCTAGAAATTGCTCAAAATGCAACAAGTTGCTCGGAAAGAAAAAGTTTCAAGGGAAAAAAGTTGGTCGAAATATTAAAAGTTGTCAAAAAGTTGCCAAGCAACTTGTAGACAGCCCTACATGGATCTCTGTAGAGCTACGTCATCAGTGTAAAATTTGTCGAGATGTGTTGAGCACGTGAAGCTAGACTTCTGTTGTAAGCTACTTACCATCGACAACAGGTATTTTCTATAAACAGCAAGGTTCCACAGAAATTGAACGAATGCAGCGACACGTACACCGATCGTCATGAAAACATAGAAATGCCCCAAAAATGGTGCGAATTTTTTTTGAGTTGCCTGTAGCCACGAAAATATGAGCCCCTCTTTGGGTATTCTCGAAGAAATCAAAGACGCAACGATTACCGCGGAAAGAAAACGAGATTTATGCTTCGAGCTTGTGGGGCCGTACAAAGTAACTTGAAAATAAAATAAATGTCATTAATAACATCATAAACTGAACAAACAGAACAACGTCGGCAACAAATCCAAACAATTGTAAATTTTTCCTTGTTATTGTTTCAGCAATTGTTGTTATTTATGCAACTATTTTTTATGTTGCTAAAGTGAGATATTCATTTGGCTGTTAATTACACTGACTACATTGTCGCGCAGTTTCAACCCGTAAAACGAAGATGAGCTTAAAAAATCGAAGATATCAATTTGCAAAAAACAAATGAGACGAAAAACATAGAGAGGCTAAAATTTGTCTCAAAACTGCAAAAGACATCGACGGTCTGGCACAAATGAAAGTGGCCTGTATTCAAGTTGATCAAGCAAGAGTAACACTCCATATACTGATATTTGCTTTTTGTTTCCCTAGATAAGTAAAAGTGCAACAGAATCAATCGAGAAAGCCACAGCTATTATGGGAGAGGGAACCAAGAAGCTGAAAGAACAATTGCCAAAGTATTTGGAGCACCAGGAACACGACATTCAAGGTAAAATAAGTGTTGAAGGAACATAAAGTTTGCCTTCAACTATATTTTTTGCCTTCAATCTGTTTCTGTTGTGGTCGCTAGGAATACATAAAAATTATGTGCTGCCCCTGTGGATATGTTTTTGAATTTGTCTTGGTCTGGACGTTTGTTATTTTGTTATTAACGTTCTGGTCTGAAAAGGCATGAAAAGGGCGTCATGATCATTTTCTAAAAAGGATCTTACAAGACCTTATATGCTTTATACTATATCAGTTATATCTTGAAAGCATGGGTCTTACTTTCAATTACGTCTTAGAACTAAACAGAGAGGAAGAAGTGTAAAATTTATTGAATTTGATAAACGATATCAATGCACCGCTTCATTTCGAAATGGACTTAGTTTTCAGGATCTTTGAAGAGTCAGACCTACAATCTTGGACAAAACTTGTTGACACATACGCATTTCACGCATTTTTCGCAAATGACTCGACTTGCAAGCGGGTTAAAATATCTTATCCCCCTTCCCCCTACTCAATGTTGTTTCTTGTGGTTTGCGGCTCCACAGGCTTTGTTTTAAAAACACTAAAGCATTACCAACATTGAAATGGGGGGAAGGGGGGTAGCAAAACTGAACTCCGTTGGCTAAAAAGGTGGAAATTTGTTAAGTGTTTCAACAGTTTTGTCCAAGATTGTGTAAACGATATTTTGGCTAATAAGTAGAAAACGCTTTAAAGTTCTGCTATAAAACGCCTTCATCTTTTTGTACCCTTCGAGTTCTTTACCACCAACTGCTCGTTGCCACGACAGGCTTTAATTAATCCATGGAATCATCAATTACAAGGGTTTTCGGAGGCTCGTTACCAATCGAGTCAACAGAACTTTCACTGATTCTACTCAGTCAGAGTCTTTTCAAGGATTTGAATAGGAAATGGCTTTATTGAAGGGCTGATTCAAGTTTCCATCAAATGTCTACATTTTCAAACTTCAGATAAAATACAAAGTTTGGTTTTTATGTGCGTCATTGATGGTAATTAGAACAATTTGTAACGCTAATAGTCGATACACTGTGTACATTCAAACGACCTGAGTACAATTCACACAAATGAAGTCATAAAAAGAAACGTTCAGTACAGAAAACAAGCCAAAACGTAACGTATTTACAATTCCATAGGAAAAGAACGAAAATGCATTAAGCTACAGGCGTTTTATGAGTGGGATTACGTGAAAAGCAATGGCGTCACGCCACAACGTCTCAAGCGTGACAAAATGGACGCGGCGTGACAAACAGGCAGTTAATAACAGACTATTGCTAACGACTGTTTCTGTGTACTAAATAGGACTTTTCTCTCTCAATTCGCACAAGTTACCCTTAGTTGTCTGCTACAACTTTGAATTAGCGTAAACACTGTGATTCTGAACGATTAACAAGAACATTTTTAGTGATTTGAACGGTTAACACACGGTTAACACCGGTTAACAGCTATTAATAAAAGATACCTTGACATCTTCTATTCTTTACAAAAGACTTGCCGTTAACCGTTGAAAACCTTTGTTAACCGTAGTTTTTTGCTTCCTTTATGTTTAGCATTCAAAGTTAATCGACTGTCGCAAAAAATCATCTATTGAATTCTAAATTCAAGGGGAGAAACAACATTTCGAAAATTGCGGGATTTAGTGTTAAGATCCTGCGGGTTAGCGCGGGATATTGGAACGTGACCCCTAATACCTGGCTATTTTTAAATGATCTATTATTGCAAAATGTCCTCTCTATATAATTTGGAACTGGATTCTTTGGTTAAATACTTTTTAAATGACTAGAACACGTCCAATGGTCTTCAAAAGCGCTTGCCCTACTCATAGTAGCATATTCGACCGCCCTAGGAAAGAACATGCGTGCGCCATTGACCTGAGAAGTCTCTTTTTTCCCTGTAAAATTTAAGTGACCAATATTTTGGAGACGTAAATTATTTTTACAAAAGCAACTGGAAGAGTTTTAATTATATATGGGTCCTTAGCTCACCGAAATATCGCAATTCCTCAAAATTCATGAAAAAGCCGTTTACACAATCTTGGACAAAACTTGTTGACACATACGCATTTCACGCATTTTTCGCAAATGACTCGACTTGCAAGCGGGTTAAAATATCTTATCCCCCTTCCCCCTACTCAATGTTGTTTCTTGTGGTTTGCGGCTCCACAGGCTTTGTTTTAAAAACACTAAAGCATTACCAACATTGAAATGGGGGGAAGGGGGGTAGCAAAACTGAACTCCGTTGGCTAAAAAGGTGGAAATTTGTTAAGTGTTTCAACAGTTTTGTCCAAGATTGTGTAAACGATATTTTGGCTAATAAGTAGAAAACGCTTTAAAGTTCTGCTATAAAACGCCTTCATCTTTTTGTACCCTTCGAGTTCTTTACCACCAACTGCTCGTTGCCACGACAGGCTTTAATTAATCCATGGAATCATCAATTACAAGGGTTTTTGGAGGCTCGTTACCAATCGAGTCAACAGAACTTTCACTGATTCTACTCAGTCAGAGTCTTTTCAAGGATTTGAATAGGAAATGGCTTTATTGAAGGGCTGATTCAAGTTTCCATCAAATGTCTACATTTTCAAACTTCAGATAAAATACAAAGTTTGGTTTTTATGTGCGTCATTGATGGTAATTAGAACAATTTGTAACGCTAATAGTCGATACACTGTGTACATTCAAACGACCTGAGTACAATTCACACAAATGAAGTCATAAAAAGAAACGTTCAGTACAGAAAACAAGCCAAAACGTAACGTATTTACAATTCCATAGGAAAAGAACGAAAATGCATTAAGCTACAGGCGTTTTATGAGTGGGATTACGTGAAAAGCAATGGCGTCACGCCACAACGTCTCAAGCGTGACAAAATGGACGCGGCGTGACAAACAGGCAGTTAATAACAGACTATTGCTAACGACTGTTTCTGTGTACTAAATAGGACTTTTCTCTCTCAATTCGCACAAGTTACCCTTAGTTGTCTGCTACAACTTTGAATTAGCGTAAACACTGTGATTCTGAACGATTAACAAGAACATTTTTAGTGATTTGAACGGTTAACACACGGTTAACACCGGTTAACAGCTATTAATAAAAGATACCTTGACATCTTCTATTCTTTACAAAAGACTTGCCGTTAACCGTTGAAAACCTTTGTTAACCGTAGTTTTTTGCTTCCTTTATGTTTAGCATTCAAAGTTAATCGACTGTCGCAAAAAATCATCTATTGAATTCTAAATTCAAGGGGAGAAACAACATTTCGAAAATTGCGGGATTTAGTGTTAAGATCCTGCGGGTTAGCGCGGGATATTGGAACGTGACCCCTAATACCTGGCTATTTTTAAATGATCTATTATTGCAAAATGTCCTCTCTATATAATTTGGAACTGGATTCTTTGGTTAAATACTTTTTAAATGACTAGAACACGTCCAATGGTCTTCAAAAGCGCTTGCCCTACTCATAGTAGCATATTCGACCGCCCTAGGAAAGAACATGCGTGCGCCATTGACCTGAGAAGTCTCTTTTTTCCCTGTAAAATTTAAGTGACCAATATTTTGGAGACGTAAATTATTTTTACAAAAGCAACTGGAAGAGTTTTAATTATATATGGGTCCTTAGCTCACCGAAATATCGCAATTCCTCAAAATTCATGAAAAAGCCGTTTACACAATCTTGGACAAAACTTGTTGACACATACGCATTTCACGCATTTTTCGCAAATGACTCGACTTGCAAGCGGGTTAAAATATCTTATCCCCCTTCCCCCTACTCAATGTTGTTTCTTGTGGTTTGCGGCTCCACAGGCTTTGTTTTAAAAACACTAAAGCATTACCAACATTGAAATGGGGGGAAGGGGGGTAGCAAAACTGAACTCCGTTGGCTAAAAAGGTGGAAATTTGTTAAGTGTTTCAACAGTTTTGTCCAAGATTGTGTAAACGATATTTTGGCTAATAAGTAGAAAACGCTTTAAAGTTCTGCTATAAAACGCCTTCATCTTTTTGTACCCTTCGAGTTCTTTACCACCAACTGCTCGTTGCCACGACAGGCTTTAATTAATCCATGGAATCATCAATTACAAGGGTTTTCGGAGGCTCGTTACCAATCGAGTCAACAGAACTTTCACTGATTCTACTCAGTCAGAGTCTTTTCAAGGATTTGAATAGGAAATGGCTTTATTGAAGGGCTGATTCAAGTTTCCATCAAATGTCTACATTTTCAAACTTCAGATAAAATACAAAGTTTGGTTTTTATGTGCGTCATTGATGGTAATTAGAACAATTTGTAACGCTAATAGTCGATACACTGTGTACATTCAAACGACCTGAGTACAATTCACACAAATGAAGTCATAAAAAGAAACGTTCAGTACAGAAAACAAGCCAAAACGTAACGTATTTACAATTCCATAGGAAAAGAACGAAAATGCATTAAGCTACAGGCGTTTTATGAGTGGGATTACGTGAAAAGCAATGGCGTCACGCCACAACGTCTCAAGCGTGACAAAATGGACGCGGCGTGACAAACAGGCAGTTAATAACAGACTATTGCTAACGACTGTTTCTGTGTACTAAATAGGACTTTTCTCTCTCAATTCGCACAAGTTACCCTTAGTTGTCTGCTACAACTTTGAATTAGCGTAAACACTGTGATTCTGAACGATTAACAAGAACATTTTTAGTGATTTGAACGGTTAACACACGGTTAACACCGGTTAACAGCTATTAATAAAAGATACCTTGACATCTTCTATTCTTTACAAAAGACTTGCCGTTAACCGTTGAAAACCTTTGTTAACCGTAGTTTTTGCTTCCTTTATGTTTAGCATTCAAAGTTAATCGACTGTCGCAAAAAATCATCTATTGAATTCTAAATTCAAGGGGAGAAACAACATTTCGAAAATTGCGGGATTTAGTGTTAAGATCCTGCGGGTTAGCGCGGGATATTGGAACGTGACCCCTAATACCTGGCTATTTTTAAATGATCTATTATTGCAAAATGTCCTCTCTATATAATTTGGAACTGGATTCTTTGGTTAAATACTTTTTAAATGACTAGAACACGTCCAATGGTCTTCAAAAGCGCTTGCCCTACTCATAGTAGCATATTCGACCGCCCTAGGAAAGAACATGCGTGCGCCATTGACCTGAGAAGTCTCTTTTTTCCCTGTAAAATTTAAGTGACCAATATTTTGGAGACGTAAATTATTTTTACAAAAGCAACTGGAAGAGTTTTAATTATATATGGGTCCTTAGCTCACCGAAATATCGCAATTCCTCAAAATTCATGAAAAAGCCGTTTACACAATCTTGGACAAAACTTGTTGACACATACGCATTTCACGCATTTTTCGCAAATGACTCGACTTGCAAGCGGGTTAAAATATCTTATCCCCCTTCCCCCTACTCAATGTTGTTTCTTGTGGTTTGCGGCTCCACAGGCTTTGTTTTAAAAACACTAAAGCATTACCAACATTGAAATGGGGGGAAGGGGGGTAGCAAAACTGAACTCCGTTGGCTAAAAAGGTGGAAATTTGTTAAGTGTTTCAACAGTTTTGTCCAAGATTGTGTAAACGATATTTTGGCTAATAAGTAGAAAACGCTTTAAAGTTCTGCTATAAAACGCCTTCATCTTTTTGTACCCTTCGAGTTCTTTACCACCAACTGCTCGTTGCCACGACAGGCTTTAATTAATCCATGGAATCATCAATTACAAGGGTTTTCGGAGGCTCGTTACCAATCGAGTCAACAGAACTTTCACTGATTCTACTCAGTCAGAGTCTTTTCAAGGATTTGAATAGGAAATGGCTTTATTGAAGGGCTGATTCAAGTTTCCATCAAATGTCTACATTTTCAAACTTCAGATAAAATACAAAGTTTGGTTTTTATGTGCGTCATTGATGGTAATTAGAACAATTTGTAACGCTAATAGTCGATACACTGTGTACATTCAAACGACCTGAGTACAATTCACACAAATGAAGTCATAAAAAGAAACGTTCAGTACAGAAAACAAGCCAAAACGTAACGTATTTACAATTCCATAGGAAAAGAACGAAAATGCATTAAGCTACAGGCGTTTTATGAGTGGGATTACGTGAAAAGCAATGGCGTCACGCCACAACGTCTCAAGCGTGACAAAATGGACGCGGCGTGACAAACAGGCAGTTAATAACAGACTATTGCTAACGACTGTTTCTGTGTACTAAATAGGACTTTTCTCTCTCAATTCGCACAAGTTACCCTTAGTTGTCTGCTACAACTTTGAATTAGCGTAAACACTGTGATTCTGAACGATTAACAAGAACATTTTTAGTGATTTGAACGGTTAACACACGGTTAACACCGGTTAACAGCTATTAATAAAAGATACCTTGACATCTTCTATTCTTTACAAAAGACTTGCCGTTAACCGTTGAAAACCTTTGTTAACCGTAGTTTTTTGCTTCCTTTATGTTTAGCATTCAAAGTTAATCGACTGTCGCAAAAAATCATCTATTGAATTCTAAATTCAAGGGGAGAAACAACATTTCGAAAATTGCGGGATTTAGTGTTAAGATCCTGCGGGTTAGCGCGGGATATTGGAACGTGACCCCTAATACCTGGCTATTTTTAAATGATCTATTATTGCAAAATGTCCTCTCTATATAATTTGGAACTGGATTCTTTGGTTAAATACTTTTTAAATGACTAGAACACGTCCAATGGTCTTCAAAAGCGCTTGCCCTACTCATAGTAGCATATTCGACCGCCCTAGGAAAGAACATGCGTGCGCCATTGACCTGAGAAGTCTCTTTTTTCCCTGTAAAATTTAAGTGACCAATATTTTGGAGACGTAAATTATTTTTACAAAAGCAACTGGAAGAGTTTTAATTATATATGGGTCCTTAGCTCACCGAAATATCGCAATTCCTCAAAATTCATGAAAAAGCCGTTTACACAATCTTGGACAAAACTTGTTGACACATACGCATTTCACGCATTTTTCGCAAATGACTCGACTTGCAAGCGGGTTAAAATATCTTATCCCCCTTCCCCCTACTCAATGTTGTTTCTTGTGGTTTGCGGCTCCACAGGCTTTGTTTTAAAAACACTAAAGCATTACCAACATTGAAATGGGGGGAAGGGGGGTAGCAAAACTGAACTCCGTTGGCTAAAAAGGTGGAAATTTGTTAAGTGTTTCAACAGTTTTGTCCAAGATTGTGTAAACGATATTTTGGCTAATAAGTAGAAAACGCTTTAAAGTTCTGCTATAAAACGCCTTCATCTTTTTGTACCCTTCGAGTTCTTTACCACCAACTGCTCGTTGCCACGACAGGCTTTAATTAATCCATGGAATCATCAATTACAAGGGTTTTCGGAGGCTCGTTACCAATCGAGTCAACAGAACTTTCACTGATTCTACTCAGTCAGAGTCTTTTCAAGGATTTGAATAGGAAATGGCTTTATTGAAGGGCTGATTCAAGTTTCCATCAAATGTCTACATTTTCAAACTTCAGATAAAATACAAAGTTTGGTTTTTATGTGCGTCATTGATGGTAATTAGAACAATTTGTAACGCTAATAGTCGATACACTGTGTACATTCAAACGACCTGAGTACAATTCACACAAATGAAGTCATAAAAAGAAACGTTCAGTACAGAAAACAAGCCAAAACGTAACGTATTTACAATTCCATAGGAAAAGAACGAAAATGCATTAAGCTACAGGCGTTTTATGAGTGGGATTACGTGAAAAGCAATGGCGTCACGCCACAACGTCTCAAGCGTGACAAAATGGACGCGGCGTGACAAACAGGCAGTTAATAACAGACTATTGCTAACGACTGTTTCTGTGTACTAAATAGGACTTTTCTCTCTCAATTCGCACAAGTTACCCTTAGTTGTCTGCTACAACTTTGAATTAGCGTAAACACTGTGATTCTGAACGATTAACAAGAACATTTTTAGTGATTTGAACGGTTAACACACGGTTAACACCGGTTAACAGCTATTAATAAAAGATACCTTGACATCTTCTATTCTTTACAAAAGACTTGCCGTTAACCGTTGAAAACCTTTGTTAACCGTAGTTTTTTGCTTCCTTTATGTTTAGCATTCAAAGTTAATCGACTGTCGCAAAAAATCATCTATTGAATTCTAAATTCAAGGGGAGAAACAACATTTCGAAAATTGCGGGATTTAGTGTTAAGATCCTGCGGGTTAGCGCGGGATATTGGAACGTGACCCCTAATACCTGGCTATTTTTAAATGATCTATTATTGCAAAATGTCCTCTCTATATAATTTGGAACTGGATTCTTTGGTTAAATACTTTTTAAATGACTAGAACACGTCCAATAGTCTTCAAAAGCGCTTGCCCTACTCATAGTAGCATATTCGACCGCCCTAGGAAAGAACATGCGTGCGCCATTGACCTGAGAAGTCTCTTTTTTCCCTGTAAAATTTAAGTGACCAATATTTTGGAGACGTAAATTATTTTTACAAAAGCAACTGGAAGAGTTTTAATTATATATGGGTCCTTAGCTCACCGAAATATCGCAATTCCTCAAAATTCATGAAAAAGCCGTTTACACAATCTTGGACAAAACTTGTTGACACATACGCATTTCACGCATTTTTCGCAAATGACTCGACTTGCAAGCGGGTTAAAATATCTTATCCCCCTTCCCCCTACTCAATGTTGTTTCTTGTGGTTTGCGGCTCCACAGGCTTTGTTTTAAAAACACTAAAGCATTACCAACATTGAAATGGGGGGGAAGGGGGGTAGCAAAACTGAACTCCGTTGGCTAAAAAGGTGGAAATTTGTTAAGTGTTTCAACAGTTTTGTCCAAGATTGTGTAAACGATATTTTGGCTAATAAGTAGAAAACGCTTTAAAGTTCTGCTATAAAACGCCTTCATCTTTTTGTACCCTTCGAGTTCTTTACCACCAACTGCTCGTTGCCACGACAGGCTTTAATTAATCCATGGAATCATCAATTACAAGGGTTTTCGGAGGCTCGTTACCAATCGAGTCAACAGAACTTTCACTGATTCTACTCAGTCAGAGTCTTTTCAAGGATTTGAATAGGAAATGGCTTTATTGAAGGGCTGATTCAAGTTTCCATCAAATGTCTACATTTTCAAACTTCAGATAAAATACAAAGTTTGGTTTTTATGTGCGTCATTGATGGTAATTAGAACAATTTGTAACGCTAATAGTCGATACACTGTGTACATTCAAACGACCTGAGTACAATTCACACAAATGAAGTCATAAAAAGAAACGTTCAGTACAGAAAACAAGCCAAAACGTAACGTATTTACAATTCCATAGGAAAAGAACGAAAATGCATTAAGCTACAGGCGTTTTATGAGTGGGATTACGTGAAAAGCAATGGCGTCACGCCACAACGTCTCAAGCGTGACAAAATGGACGCGGCGTGACAAACAGGCAGTTAATAACAGACTATTGCTAACGACTGTTTCTGTGTACTAAATAGGACTTTTCTCTCTCAATTCGCACAAGTTACCCTTAGTTGTCTGCTACAACTTTGAATTAGCGTAAACACTGTGATTCTGAACGATTAACAAGAACATTTTTAGTGATTTGAACGGTTAACACACGGTTAACACCGGTTAACAGCTATTAATAAAAGATACCTTGACATCTTCTATTCTTTACAAAAGACTTGCCGTTAACCGTTGAAAACCTTTGTTAACCGTAGTTTTTTGCTTCCTTTATGTTTAGCATTCAAAGTTAATCGACTGTCGCAAAAAATCATCTATTGAATTCTAAATTCAAGGGGAGAAACAACATTTCGAAAATTGCGGGATTTAGTGTTAAGATCCTGCGGGTTAGCGCGGGATATTGGAACGTGACCCCTAATACCTGGCTATTTTTAAATGATCTATTATTGCAAAATGTCCTCTCTATATAATTTGGAACTGGATTCTTTGGTTAAATACTTTTTAAATGACTAGAACACGTCCAATGGTCTTCAAAAGCGCTTGCCCTACTCATAGTAGCATATTCGACCGCCCTAGGAAAGAACATGCGTGCGCCATTGACCTGAGAAGTCTCTTTTTTCCCTGTAAAATTTAAGTGACCAATATTTTGGAGACGTAAATTATTTTTACAAAAGCAACTGGAAGAGTTTTAATTATATATGGGTCCTTAGCTCACCGAAATATCGCAATTCCTCAAAATTCATGAAAAAGCCGTTTACACAATCTTGGACAAAACTTGTTGACACATACGCATTTCACGCATTTTTCGCAAATGACTCGACTTGCAAGCGGGTTAAAATATCTTATCCCCCTTCCCCCTACTCAATGTTGTTTCTTGTGGTTTGCGGCTCCACAGGCTTTGTTTTAAAAACACTAAAGCATTACCAACATTGAAATGGGGGGAAGGGGGGTAGCAAAACTGAACTCCGTTGGCTAAAAAGGTGGAAATTTGTTAAGTGTTTCAACAGTTTTGTCCAAGATTGTAGTAGGGTAGGGTAGGGAAAGTCATACAGCCTGGGTTCGGCTTAAAGGAGCTACGTCACGGACAACGCATCTTGAAAATTTTTTTCAAGTTTGTCACTCGTAATTCGTCAGAATCTTCGTCAGTCGAAACCATCCTCGTTATGTTTGGGTTTTCAACAACCAATCACAGCGCAGCCGTGTGCTTTATAAGCTAACGCACAACCAGTCGACCTTATCGCCTGATGAAGACTAGCAGTATGCAGTCGAAACGTTGCGATCTCCATCACACGTGACTACGTCGTGAGACAAACGAAATAATACTTTATTAAGATTATTTTTCTTTCTGAGGATCTTGTTAGCGCTCGTTCACTGAACATCGACAGTCCGCTTCCGGTTCGCTAGCACTGTTCTACTCAGTTAGACCAAAAATTCAAAAGCCTGGTCAATTTTCTTTCGACAGATCACCTAAGTAGAAGCCATTACCCTGACATAGCTCCTTTAAGGCTAGGGTTTTGAGATACACAGGAGAGGTGTTATTAAAAAACACTCAACGTTTATAAACTTTATGATACGAGTTTCAAGAACACAAAGGACACACCCATTTCCCCACAGAGTACTCTCTTTCCCAGGCTCTTGGTAAACAACTGGCGAATAAATAATAAAGATGGTAATTTTTTTTTTTTTTTTTTTTTTTTTTTTTTAAGCTCGGTAATAAATAATAAAGATAAGATGTTCTACATGACACGAGCATGGGACAAAGAAAAATGCTGAGTCCCCGATGGGAATCGAACCCATGGCCTCCCAGATACCGGTTGGGCGCTCTAACCAACTGAGCTACGAGAGACTCGTTGTGAGCTGGGCCATTTTACTAGGTTGATATGTGACACGCGTCCTGCATACTGCTAGGATCAGCAATGTCGAATTCATCAAGTTTTGTAGTAAATAAACTAGCGAATAGTTGCAAGTTTCTTTATCAATGTTCCTTTTTAAAGGTGATCTCTCCAGCTTCCACGACCTTGCAAGTAAAGCCACTTCTGATGCCGTACAAGCAGTCAAGGACGGGAGTAAAGAGATTCGTGATGCGCTGTTTAACGCATTGATTGCACTCAACTCGTCCCCAGATAACGTCAGTGAGGCCGCAAAATATGTTTTAGAAAAGGTGATATCCAAGAGGTCTACACGCGGTAAGAAAAAAGTCTGTGCTGTAATCTGGTGCTTTACGGATTACGGGTAAATGCCAAATGCATGATTTGGTACCGCAATTTCTGTCAAGAAGGTTATGTGGATTAAACTGGTGCCCATTCTGTAGCACACATTCTTTGGCCATCCTTAATAACAGCGTATTAATCTTATAGGGCCAGATACTTCTTACAAACACACAAGAACACACAATCCGCACAGACAGACTAAGTGCACGGTGTAAACATACAGATTTAGTAATAACAGGCTAGAAAATACAATAGCTGATCGAAACAGCATAAGATTGAAAAATGTTTTTTCGTGTTAAAAACGTATGAAAGTGACTTGAGAGTCGCTTACACTGTAAATGATATCCTAAAACATGAAAGAGAAAAGTCTTTGACGTTGTCATTTTTTTTCCTGAGCTAGAAGCTGTAAGCGATGCAATAAAAAAAGTTGATAACGAGGTGAAGGAGTCCATGCAAAAAGCGGTGGTGACGGCCTTGGGCGGATTTAAGGACTTGATGAACAACATGGAAATGAAGATAAAGGCACTTATTGAGGGCAAAGTACCGCAAGTTGGTACGTTAACAAAAACAAAAATATTTAATTTCAACAGGGGATGCTTTCCTATAACATGAGCTTTCCATCTTGAAAGAAAACGAAAAAAAAATCATTACTAATGTGCAATTTCAATAATCGATATTAAACAATTTGCGAGATGAGTGCATGCAAATTGCAAAAAAAAACAGTCAAATGGGCCCTTTGCAGCTAACGATCACATGGTACAAAATAACATCTTGCTGGAAGGCAAGTAAGCACACTGGGAAATCTATGTTTTATCGATCCATACTCTTTATTTTGAATCCTTGATAGATTCCGAGATATGACAATGTTATTTTAAGAGATAATTTCGACTCTTTTCCGTTCTCTTCGATTCCTTCCTTGCGCGCGTTTTTAACTGTCAATCACGAGACTCGACTCAGACCTCGCGGGTCAAAATCGGCTCCAGTCCCTAGCTTATTTACAACAATCTAAAAGAAAGGAAAGTCGAGCATGACTTATTGAAGCCGCTTTGTTTTGGATGTCCCAGTGCGTTGCTTGCCCTTCAACAAGACGTTATTTTGTACCATGTGATCGTTAGCTGCAAAGGACCCATTGTACTACTGTAGTTCCTTTTCAAACAACAGTGTTCGAAATCAGCTAGTGCTCAGTATCTTTAGCTGTCAAGGTCTCGTTTAGGGTTGTACGTGAGGACAAATAGAAACATTTTGGTATCTTTTAGAGAGGGGGGGGGGGGGGAATCTTAAGCCACGCCCAGATCGATCTGTTGTAGAGGTTTAATTCAAAATTCCCGATGAACTTCCCTGTCTGTTTCGTATGGAAGTCCCGCCCTGAGCTACTGCATGTGAAGACGCTCTATACAGCTAATTCGAGAAAGGTTGTCGAAAAAAAAAAAAGTTCACGCGACAAGACCAAAAGGTAGTATGGGTAGAAGTAGAAAGCTACTGCACGTGCTAAATACTAATAAGATGGCGACGGTTGTACTGTCGTGAATTGTAATAACGTCGTGAATTGTAATACCTGTCGTAAATTGTAATTACAGTTATCGTGAATTGTAATAGCCGTCGTAAATTGTAATAACAGTTGTCGTAAATTGTAATAACGCACCTATCGCAAATTGTAATAACATACTGCCGTAATTTGTAATACTCTGAGCTGTCGTAAATTGTAATAGCACATTGCCGTGTTTTGTAATAATTCTATAAAATGCAGGTCCGTAACCAGAACTTTGCCATAGACGAGGCAAGATCTTACTAGTGGGTTTTAGGGGCATGTCCTCCAGAAAATTTGAAATCTAGAAGCTATGAATCTCTTTTAGCGACATTTTTCATGATGTATTTCTTGAGAAAACTCAATTTTGTTCAACTGGCGATTTTTTGTCCCAACAGAAAATATGTTGTTTTTAATTTTGGGTAAAAATTTAGACGAGGCAAGTGCCTTTTCGCCCCATCCTCGATCGGAGAGCCTGTTCGCAGGCCAAACATTATTAATCTTCTCACCGGAACAAATTTGCAGCAAAGCACACAAAGGGAAACGTGAGTTTTCATTGTGATTTCTCTAGTCGGTCCCTAACAAGTCATTGATCTTTATTTTTTTAAGGTGGATAATGGGTCTTATTTCAACTTTTTTATCTTTCTTTGGTTTCTTTCACTCTTTAAAGGGACTGTGTCACGGCTGAGTTAAGTTTATTTTTAAAGTTTTGCCAAATACTTGCTATGAAACTTTTACGTTTGCAAAGCAGTTACTCCTACGCATTCAAATGACAAAACCGTAGCTTCATTGCAACCGAATTTGTCTCCCGGGCGTTATAATTTAAAGTTACAAGCAAATGAGACTAACTTTGAAAACTGTTTAGCCCAACAATATTTCAAAAACCAATATTGCAATCCGATTCAATCTTTATCACTTTTGGCCATCCGTACCTTCTTTTGTATTTGCTGTGTTATTGAAATGTTCCTTCACTGTTTTATGGGGTTATTATTATATTTCCCCAAATTATTATTTGATGGTCATTTCTGTGACATAGTCCCTTTAATCATAATAGAGTGATTTCACTAAACCCGTGAAATAGTTATTACACTTTCTGATACTATTAGACACTTATTCAATTTTTTTCTGTTGTTTATTATTGACCATTAGACGCTGACTGGTAGATAGTGTTTCACGGGTTAAATGAAATCTCTCTAATGCACATTTTTTAAAAATTAAAATTAAAAAGTGCCGGAAACTCTAACTGACTCCCTTCGCTGTGAAATGCTTGCAATTAATAGATTAACAGATTTCCAGAGTTTAATGGCAAAATAAAATATGATAATACTGGTTATTACAAAACACGGCAATGTGCTATTACAATTTACGACAGCTCAGGGTATTACAAATTACGACAGCATGTTATTACAATTTGCGATAGGTTCATTATTACAATTTACGACAACTGTTATTACAATTTACGACAGCTATTACAAATCACGACAACTGTTATTACAATTTACGACAGGTATTACAATTCACGACGTTTATTACAATTCACGACAGTACAGACGGTACATGCAAACGCAACATTTTCTTTCTCTTCAGACATGTGGAAACAAGGTATTTTTTATAGCCACGCTGAATTTTAAAAGAAGTTTCAAAACTCAAAGACATGCGACAGTAAGAGTAAAGCTAGAGAAAAAGGCCTCTTGAGAGGAATATTCAAGTGAATACCCAGACCTGCTTTCGGTCTTGTCGTGTACACATTTGTGCTTTTTTCCGACAATATTTTTCGAGTTACCTGTATACTTCATTCATACTCTCCTCGTATTTCAGATTTTTTGGAACCCAACAAAAAGCAGATAGAGGAACTTGCTATCCAAGCTGCAAAAGCTCTTGTGGCTTATTACGACAGCGAGGCCATGAAGTCTGTCAATAAAGCCATCATCGATGTGCATGACCTTTTGATTGCTGTGTACGCCGTCCAGACAACCAATCCAGGTCTCAATGGTAAGAATATGCAAAACCCGCATTAATTCTAGTTAACTCTTATTTTAGCTTATTTTCATGGTAACTTAATTACCGACAATGACAGAGGCTGTGTTGTGTTCTTGGGCAAGACACTTAACTCTCACAGTGCCTCTCTCCACCCAAGTGTATAAATTGATACTGGCGAATTTACTGCTGGGGGGTAACCCTGCGATGGACTAGCATCCCATCCAGGGGGGAGTAGCAATACTCCTAGTCGCTTAATGTAACGGAAACCGGGATAAGCTGCGGCTGTATGGGCTACTTGGCTCGGACACAGACTTATGTGTGTTTTACTTTGGCTGACAGCTCTGATTGTTGGGACAAAAGCAAAACATTCCCACGTCGGGCTAGTTTAGCCACAGGTGTGGCCGTTGTATTTCATAACAATTATTGAAAGTAATATCCCAGCAAAGGTGGGGGAGAACCCACCTGATGCTTAGTATAATAGAAAAAACAGGGTGTGGAGGGAGAGGAAAATCGACCCCACCATGTACGAATATGAGGGTCATGAATGGTCCCTTAAAATGTCGCAGTGCTCGCAAAATTAAGCTTTTACTCGGAATGCTCGCAAAATTTTAGTGAGTGTTCATTTGCTCGTGCTCGCACATTTTTACAAATGCTCGCATGCTCGGTTTTTAGAGAGGTAGCTTTTTGAAAAGTACTCGTTGCTCGCAAGGCTAATTTTTGTCAATGCTCGTGCTCGCAAAGAAAAAAGCTGTGCTCGCTCGCAAATGCTTGCAAAGACTATTTGATACCCCTAATATGATAAAAGACTGTTGGCTCGCCTCACCTTCATGTAAGAACTCCTGTAGTTCCATGCCAGATGGCAGGAAGTTCCCCCGACCGGAAGTTGGAAGAGGATTAAGTCGCGAGATACATAAAATCATTTATTTCCAGTCTAGCTTGAAATAATTATCCTTTTTTACAGCTCTTTTCACCTTGCGAGGCGTGGTGGAAACAGAGAGTCAGGCTGTTAAAGACGCCATTAATTTAGAGGAAGCGAACCCGGAGAGGGACGTTGCACAGGCCATGAAAAATGCCGTTGACCACATGGTCAAAGATTACAACGACATTGTCCAGCTTGTCAACAATGCATAGTATTATTAAGGGAAAACAAACATATAATAACTTGTAATAACGTTAAATTAAGGGATAATAAACGTAACTGGCATAACAACCACAAAATATAGATTTGTTGTTAGCTTATTATACCTACTCAGTTCCTTGTGTGATTGTCAAATATATATGCTGACGGGAATCGTAGATTAAGGAGTGTTTATAGACAGAAAAATATATCGTTTAAGTTATCTACGACTTAAAGTAACTGTAAACCACTACATGCACGTGTGTTTAGACTTCGAAATAAATACATGTGACGTGCAAGCCAGCGTTTTGTTTTCGTTAACTTGTTCCTAAGTTTGCTATTTTAATTTATAGTCCAACCCACAGCTGGGCTAACTAACAGACAAAGTACTTGTTTTATTGGGCGTTGCTTGCCGAATCCACCGTACGGACAAAAGATGGCGGCTGTACATTTTACCGCAATGCCTTGCAATCGGACACAAAGATAGCCACGTTCCTGCGAAATTCGCAGGAACGTGGGGGGTGTACTCCCTAAAAGTTACTACGGGGGCGTGCCGCTGAGTCTGTGAGACTCTGGACCTGTTCCAGAGAAAAAAAAGCTGAATTTGCGACCCCGTTCCAGAAAAACATTGCAAAATAGGTACCTTGTTCCAGACAATATCCTCAATTGAAATATATGTAGATAGATACAAAAACAAAAGCGTATATCACAACTTCGTCTGTGGCTTGGAGATAAAGCAATGAGGGGAGCGGAGTTTCATAGCTAAACTCGATCGTGTTTAACCAGGATAATGGGAAAAAAATCGACCCTGTTCCAAAAGTCAAAATTAAGAATGATTTTTATACCCTGTTCCAGAGTCAGATGCAAACGTAAATTCTGTCAGAGTTACGAAAGGAAATGCAACTTTTTAATTCAGTTATAGTGTAATATGATTTGGATCACACGCCTATCCGAGGGCAGTTGATTCACTTCAAGTACCTCTTAAACGTAATTTGGTTAAAACGTTTCCGGCTGAAAAGGGGCGGTGTATAAAGACAAGGAGGGGATGAGGAACTGAACGAAGAAGCATGAAAAAGCAGCCGAAACGCCCTTGAAACTAACACTGTTATGATTTTTTTACATAATAAAAATAAGAGAGTTCATATGGCTTATTGTGGCTAAGCTAAGAACCAGCTAAGCTTTTTCCTGGTGAGAATGAATGTATGAAATGGATAGGTGAAAGAGATTTACGTAGTAAGCAGTAAAGAGAACCTGAAACATACAAACAAACAAAACAAAACAAAAATCCGAGAAAAGAAAAAGAGCGCACATTGAAGTTTTTAGGGACTCAGGCATTGCATGGAGCATTGTGTGACGTCAATAATTAGAGGTCAGGGTGTTTCCCGGGGTGTTTACAAGATTACCATGGAACAAACGTAAATGCAAACTGGAACGCCAACGTGCGCCAAGTTTAATAATTTACCGCAAATTCCACTAGAGCTACTAAATATAATAATAATTAGCTCACACCAAGCATGTTCGAGTATGATGTTCCGAAACGTTACGTTCTAAAACTTTTTTTCCGGCTAAAAACAGATAAATTTAAAAAAGACAGGAAGATTGAGGAAAAATAAGACGTAAGAAAAAGTACCGTAAATAAAACGGGAAACTATCATTCTAACTCTATATTATTACAAAAATAGATTTACTATAGGTAATTCCAGGAGCCCATTATCCTCCTGGTAATTCGTATACATGATAGTTGATTATTGAGGCCCCGCCCAACAGGGGTACCTTTATCGGGATGTAGGCGTAAAAAAGGTGTGAATTTTACGAGTTGAAGAATAGGAAAGAGTAGAAGAAAATGTTATTTAACAGTGCCTTTCAAAAAAATCTTGAACAGAGTAACGTTACGGTTACCTGACTGTGGTTACTCAAGAAAAAAGTTAATAAAACGGATGCAGTATTTCCAACGTAGGTATGAGAGAGGTACCCTGCTTTCCATGGTAGTTAAATGAAAGGGTAACCTTTTCTTTCGAAACTAATATATAAAAGGATAAGAATTTGGGCCTCTGGGCGGAGCCTCCCGGTATACGAATGTAAGTTCGGCCCTCCGGGGCTTAAACAGGAAATAACAAGGGAAGTCATAAGGCTACTTGAGTTTAGATTTTTTCTGGCAAAAAAATTAAATTTATGAAATGAATCATATCAGTATGGAAAATATGCGTAAGGGATCTAAAGAGGAAGAGATGTTTGCAATTAATGTTTTGCAACAACCAGTAAAATCGTAGGCACTCTTATTTTTAGGTCATCTTAACGTTAAGTGTTAAAAGTTCAAGTTTTTCTCCAATATGCGTTGTCTTGTCATGTTCGTCACCGTAGTTAATTTTTGAAAATAAAGCCCTGGGAGAAAAAAGAAAAAAAAAAACGCTTAAAGGCGTTTTTTAAACGGACTTACGTTTGGGGTCGTTGCGTGAGGTCATTAAATAAAGCGTCACATGCTAATATAAAGACAAACTGAAAGATCTTTGCAAACATGCGTCAAGTTTAAAAATCAACCGCAAATTAATCTACTTGGGTTACACAGAGGGAAAACTTGTGAAGTACTGACTTATTGCAAGATGACGTAAAGGAATTATCTCACATTCTCACACACCGAGTATCCGAGTTTGATTTTGAGGTTCCTCTGAAACGTCAGCTGAGGTTTTTAAAATCTTTTCCGGCTAAAAAGAAGTAGATAAAGAAAGGTAGGAAAAGAGTGAGGTAAACGAAGACGCATGAAATGTAACATAGCGGAAAAACATGGGAAATAATAAAGAGAGGTCAAAAGGCGACTTGGAGCTAATAAGCTTATCACAGCATGAAAATGGAGATTTACGGAAATGGCTTAAAGGTCAGCTTTAAAAAAATGTAAAGGTAGCGTAAAGCGTTCATGCTGTGATAGATCTCTTAGATTTTTGCTGGTGAAAATGAATGTAAAAATTAAATATGTGTTTATAGTGGTCATGCAATTAGCTATATATATGTGAACTTTGTGAAAGGAATTTTAAGAGGAAGAGATCTTCGCGGTTGACGACTTACAACAGCCAGTAAGAGTAAAGAAAGCCCGAAAAAAGAAAAAGGGACTTACGGACTTAGGGACTTACGTAACCTGAGTATCAGGCCTCTCTCCTTTCCCCTTTAGAATTGCCTGATACTCAGGCTAAGGCTTACGCATTGAAGCCATTGCGTGACGTCATTAATTAAAACTTAAAACGTTTAAGGATTAGCTTGATCGTTGCAACCGGGTATTTGCCAACACTTTTTAAATTTGATTTAAAAATTAACCGTTAATTCCAACAGAGCTGGCAAGGAACAACCTGTGTGGTGTTGGTTGTAAGATATAGCGCCGGAATGTTTTAGCTCACACACCAAGTATATCCGAATGTGGGAAAATGAAGGGTTCATATGAAAGGTTAGGTTTTGAAAAATTTTCGGCTGAAGAAAGACGGGGTGAAACTAAAGACGCGGGAAAAAGTAGTATCTAACTATGAACGCCGTGCATCAGAAACATTCTATCACAAATATAAGCTACTTGTCACCAAGCTAAGCCTTTTCTTGGTGCTAATGAATTATTTATGGTAAATAAAACATTTTATGGAGCTTCGAGTTCGAAACTGAATAGAGGGTAAGCAGGGTAAAGGGCTCCTGGAGTAAGAATGAGGAAAAAACTAAACACGCAGGAAAAAGCGCCTATGCATTAGAAGCATGCTATCACAAATATAAGCTGCTTGTCGCCAAGCTAAGCCTTTTCTTGGTGATGATGAATATTTAAAGGGCTCCTGGAGTAAGTTAACATATAAAGTACAGCATCCAGTAATAAAGCAGTTGTAAATTAAAAGAAAGTCTCTGTCAGGCTTTAACTGGAGAGTTTTGAAACCATGAATCTATAATCTATCAGGCTTTCTGCTCAAGTTGTGTTACCGAATCAGCGAAAAACGTCCCGGCGAGGAGGAGGGTGGGGTCGTACTTTTTCATTTGATGCGACGAAACTGGTCAAGAAAAATAGCGTTCATAAACCCGGTAGCTCCTTAAATAAGCTCTCGTCCGCTCCTGGGTTTTTGAGACTAGCTCAAATATTGCCCTTTAGGGCGGCACATGCTTCTCTCTCTATCCGTGATCTTCCGTCGATGGAAAATTGAAAGAGACTGTAAGCAGAATCCGTTAGAGTTCTATTGTTGGTCTGACCAAGATTCGATTGCGAAATAAATGATTTATTTTCAGACGAAAGGGACTTTAAGCAGTCTATTAGAAAGGGTAAAGCTATAAGAAAACAAAGTTAAGCGTAAATTAAAGCCGGGTAAATTCATTCGGCAAATTAAAGAAGCATTAACTTTTCATGTTTATATTTTAGTGTACGTTGTGTGTGGTCTTGGGCTTGCGACACGCGCGGAATTCAAACTGTATAGCGCGCCCCCAGTAGTTGACTTCCTACACGTAAATATGTTTTTCTTTTACATCAAGAGAAATAAATCATTACTTGTCTTCTCTTTATCTGAGAAACATATCTCTTTCAACACAATACGCCCATTCTGAAGTCTGACGCTCTATGACCTTGCCCTCATATCTTGTCATCGTGTCTCCGTAGAAGTAATCTATCTTTATGTTGACAGATTGCTTCGTCGGCCTTGTAATTAGTCGAAAAAAAGATGTTTGTTTACGCAGGAAAAACAACTGCGGCGACCGACATTTCCGTCAACTTTATAAACGGAGATGACACAGTATTGCTTAAAGGAAATGCGTCACAATCTGCTTTTGAATACCTCTCGCTAAAATAAAATAGTGTTTGCTTTAGAGCATGAAATATAAACAAAACTATTTAAATAAAGTACTTGAAAAAACTGTTATGGTTTCCACACCTCACTCACATAAAACGAACACTTTTGACAAAGGGCGGGTGTTAAGTGATTTCACCCTTGGGGGTTCCTGCCTTCCAGAAATAGCTCTGTAAAAGCTTGATCTTTCTACAGGAAGTCGTCTGCGATTACTCGTTAATGTCCTTGCTATTATATAAAGCATTCCACGTATGTGTTGCATAAAAGTCGGAGCATTGCAGTCTCGAAGTATTTTGGTCGCGGAGTTTCCTCCAAGGAAGAGTACCAGTTGAGAATATTACTAAATACGGTCAAAAATGCATATCAAGAGAAAACCATCACAAATTCTAAGTTGGGATAATGTTATTTACCGCGAGCAGAAGTCCTTAAAGGAAGAGAAAGTTGAAAGTACCGCGAAAGCCAGGACGCAGCAAGCTGGGAAGCTTTGGAAAGAAGATGCATGGAGAAGAATCAGAAAATCCGTTGCGAAAGTATTCAGCTGCAAGCCGAAACGCGGAGGAAAACATGTTCCTTACGCAAGCCTCACGCGCTTGGATCAGTTGCGAATTAGCGAAGATGAACTCAAGAAGAGCCAGAAAAAACTTCGGTTTTGTTTAAAACGAACGGAGCAGGAGAGAGACACTTTTGGATATGAACGGTGTGAGGACAGTGATGATGAAGATTGTGATGATTCGGTTTTCGTGCAGAGAAGCGAGAGCTTCGAGAGAAGAAGAATGGCAATTTGTACAGAAATTGAGCGCAACATTCAAGTGGGGTGTAGATCTAGGAGTACGTCTCTGTTAGAACTCAGAAAGACATTAGTCATTAATAACAGATTCAAAGAGATGGGGCTGTAACCATCATGAAACTGACACTCGTAAAAAGATGTATATATTATTGCAAGTAAAGGTTAAGATAAGTTTTACAGATCAGCTTTGTTAAGTAATTTAATTTTGTCTAATTTATTGTGAACGTGATTTGGTCGGTTCAATGCCTTAGCTCCAAATTTTCGTTCTATTTACTGATTTCCCTTGTTTAACTGTAAATACGTTGAAGGAACATTTAGACATAACTTTAAATATTTATTCCATATACATGTACACTGTTGAGATTATATTTATTCTAGTTCGATCAGTTTCTAAAGAACTGCTTTATATTATAGTAAGAAAATTGCCGTGAGGAGATGAGCATCTGGAAATTAATAAAAAATAATATGTTAAATGTGTCCTGCAGCTATTTTTCATGGCACGTTCAGTTCTTCTTCAAAATTGTTAAGCAGGAAAATAGTAATACATTTTCTAAACTTCATTGGCGCGTTTTATAATTGGGACAGGACCGACCGGCAGGGCCCGCACCTCAAACGTAAGGCCTCAAACGCTCGCGAGGAAACAGGAAGGATCTTTGTGGGCGATGTAACTATACGCTATGAATCACTTCTTATTTTAAAACCAAGGGACTACATGACCCACATCTATGAGCAGGCTTTGAGGACAAATAGTATAGAATACCCTAGACATAAAACAATAACACGAAAAAACAAAGTTAGTTTATTTTACATGTGATATGGTAATTAGCGGTTACTCTGTCGTACTTGCATTTAACACTGATCCGCACGAGCAAATCTCTTGATCTCTGAAACAATGACAAGAACGGTAGCGCGTGTCGATCCGGACTGTACAGAAGATTTTTAAAATTAAAATTTTCTTCAAGCCGTTGATTATCAATGTGCGCGGTTTTGTAAATAAGTCTTCCAATAAATTATCATTTTTTATTAAGACAAGCCGGCAACAGCTATTCAGACCCAATTAGGACGGGGCAGTCAAATCGCTTCAGAAATGCCTGCGTCCATTGCGAAAATTCGCTGTTCATAATCACAGATACTCCCGTTTAAAACACGCTGTTATTACTCACTTTGAGAGATAAAATTCAGAATAAATGTTTAATTAGTTTATACGCTAAGGAATCTAACCAGGTAACCTTATTTATTACTTAACCAAAGTAGTTCGCTTGGATCACAGAGGGGATTATGTTTATGTAAAATTACTAGACATAAAATCAGTCACACCCACGCTCTGACCTTGTGACAGGTCTTTAACTTGTTTATTGTAAAATCCTTTTTTGTTAATTAATTGTACGACAAGTCAGGGCGAAAAAGGTGATGTGAGAAGCAAATTCAAGAAAGATTATTTTACTTTTTTGTACGTGACAAAATATAGGAAGCGGTATTGTGCCTGAGTTTTCCCTCAAAAACGTGAGTAAGGTCAGTCCAACAAAATGATGGCAATTAAAATAGTTATTGTTTGTGGTTTTGACCGCGTTCATCATTTTGGACGCGCCTAATAAAATGTGACTTTGAGGTGTTTGAGGCTTCACGTTTAAAGCGGGCAATTATATACGTCATCTCCCGAGTTCAAAATCATTTATCATATATTTGACGTAAGGTAAACGCCTAGTGCCTGGGATTTCTCAGACGTCTGGGTAACGTTGATGAAAATCATTTAGAAGAGTACTTGTGTTTGTTATTTTTCCATTAAAGGCAAAGTTCTGACCCAAATGTCAGTATTGGGGACGTTCTTACACGTTCTTGATTCTTTGGCGCGCTTCGCAGCACTAAACTCTGAGTAAACAGACTGTAGCCGTGTAAAGGCAAAAACGAGAAATGGCAAAGATCCGCTGTTTTTTTTAATATGGTCAAATTGAGAATTAAGGCTTGTCATGGCGAGCCTTTTCGATTCAGTATAAAGGCATGATCATTTCTACAGCAAAAATAGTTACCTATACCTAATTTAAAGTGTTCTGTTTGAAGTATTACGCCGCAACGTAATTTTTCAGTTTATGACTACAGTACCTTTCTACCAAACGCCCGAGACCGAACGTTTCTATCTTAGCTCTTTTTATATACAGTCCGTTCGCCAAGCTGGACTGGAAATATTTACGGTTCTTTCTGCAGTAAAAATAAAATAAATAATAATAATAATAAATAAATTTTATGTCTATTTCTTAGTAGTCTGGCGTAATTTTCCCTGGTTGATGAACATCACCTGTCTGCTTGACAAATGTATTAATATGGGGTTGTGGTTTTGGTTTTTTGAAGAGAATAAGATCTTGAACACCCTCGAGAATACGTAACCTTTAAACACGCCTTTAGTATGGTACAGGTGGAAAAGGAAAACGGTCAGCCAGCGAGCAGTGCATGGGGTAAGACTTCGGGAAACAGGGAGATCACATCCACTCCCTTTACCCTCCTCTCCCCATCCGAGCATAGGAATTGACTCACTTGACTTCTTGTTTGAAAAGTTTCTTTTCTTCCCCGGATCCTATCTTGTGGCCTATTTCTTTTATCACGTATGCTAGATCTCTTTCAACACAAGATGTTCGTTTGGTGGACACGCCCCCATACTCAAGTCTGATGCTCTATATTAGCTATGCCATCGCGTCGCCAATCTAAAGTAATTATTGTCATGACGACATGCAGTTTAGTCGGCCTGGCCTTATAATGAATATAATGAGTCGAAAAATTAAAAGACGTTTGTCTACCAAGACAAGCCTTTTTTTGTTCCTTGATTAATTACGTCAAATATAAAATATAAGGTTGCAATTGGAGGGTAAAATAGATCGAGCTACTGGGGGATTGAAGCAAAACGCGGCTTAACCATGTTAACGGGAGGGGGATTTAATTATTGTTTATACAATGCAGTTTTTTTTTAAACTGGACTTTCTCAATGAGGTGATAATTGGCAGGAAGTATGGAAAATTTTAAGTGAAATAATGACGGTTGTACAACTGGTGACTTCAGCTTTTTATAATGGTTTTCTAAATGAATGCGGGAGACAACGATTTAATTTAATGTACTAGTTAAGAGAGGTTTACAGTAGACAAGGGAGTAGATCAGTCATCCCCTGTGCTGTACAGAGTAAGGCCCAGAGAAAACGTAAACTAAGAAGACAAATAAATCAGCAAAACGATATACAAACAGCTACGAACTTGCAAAATCTCGGTAAATATTTGAAGATAAAACTGCCATTGGTGAAGCGGCTAAATTTAGAAACGTATTCAGCTAAAATACACTTTACTTCTTGCTCAAAACTTGCAAGGCGAGAACATGGCAGACATACACATTACTGTGTGATAATTTATAGCTTTTATAGGGATCGAGCACGGCATAGTGTAATCAAAAGGTTTGAAAAAGAAATGCTAAACGAGAACTGAGCGTTTGAAATATCAGGGTAAGGTTTTTAGTCTTCCTTATTGAAGCTAGACTCATCAGGAAATAACAGCAACATATTAAATTCCTCTTCTGAATGACTCAACGCCATTCTTGACAATCATGTTTCAGAATTGTTGGAAGACAGTACGATTGCAACGGTGCAAGGTGAAAAGTTTATAACAGTGTAGTAGTCGGATTGCTTGTCTTCGGAAAAGACGACAGAAACAGTATAATATTTCTTAGCACGTTTGTTTACGTTTCTTAGCCCTCCTTTGAAAAATTCGAATGCTACATTCTATTCTGCGCTGATCAAAACTAGTATGGCTTTTCAAACACTTAGCCACCAGCAGGAGCCCATGGAAGGTTATGGGCTCCTGCCACTAGAATGGATCGAGATGATTTTTGAAAACATAGGTATGCAATACGTGCAGAGGCATGAAACTTCTTTAGATTGACGCGGGAGTTCCGAACTGACATTGGCTTCCGTCCCCCAGATTATGCAAGGATAAAAATAAATTCATTTGTGCTATAAATAAATAAATAACATTTAGCAGTATCTAAACTGGAGAGGTCCATGTTTATGTAAAATTACAAGTCATTAAAACGGGACAACCCACGCACACGCAGGACTTTAACTTGTAATTGTTTATTATTAAAACCATTTTTTTTAAATTAATCAGTTGTATTGTGAAACATGACCAAGAAATTGATATAGCTAAACCTTTAAGAATGTGCCGCACCATGCTGTACGTGACAATTTAGTATAAGAGGTGGTACTATGTCTATATTTTCGCTGGAATCGAAGACGTGGGTAAAATCAGTGACAATGAAAATAATTATTGTTTGTGGTCTAACCCCGTTCATAATTTTGAACGCAACTTCTTTTGAAAAGAGATGACGTGAGGTTAAAGGAACATGGTAACGATATTTTAAGTCATTTTTCTGATTACTTCCAAATTGAAGGAAACCTCAAAATAATAGTTGTGTAATGTAGGAAAACAACAAAGGAGTAAACGAAACGCGAAAATAACCAAGGATGGTTTCGACTGACGAAGATTAAGACAGATTACAAACGACAAACTTAAAAAAAAAACTTGTCAGTTTTTTAAAGATGAGTTGTCCGTGACTGAGCTCCTTTAAGTCTTGAAAGACTTCACGTTCAAAGGCAAGTACGTTTAGTCATCTCCCGAGTCCAAAATCATTCACCACCAGTTCACCACGTTCAGTCATGTTGTGAAGCAACGCCTAGCGCCTGTGATTTTTCTTCAATAGTCCATTAGCCCTGTGACAAAAAGAACTATTAATAACATGCGGCATAAATCAGCTTATTTTTAAGATCTGATCGAATAGGCTTTTTAGGCAAAAAGAAATGATCATCAGGAAAAAAAATTGAAAGTGCTAAATTAATTTAATGTAAAACGCATATTTTGATTTGCGCGGCAACGTACTGTCGTGATGTTTAGACCACATATGAAAAGAGGTTTACTAAAGATTTTTGACCCGGTATTACGTTTTGCATAACTTTGAGTACCAACAAAAAAATATCATATTTTCTTTGTATATATTCTAAGAAGTCTACATCTGTCTTGATTTAATAAAAGGTGGCTACAGTCTGGCTGTCAAGAAAATTGAATGGGGTTGAGATTTTTTTTTTTTTTTTTTTTTTTTTTTTTCTTTTAAGGACATGGGAGATTATTTGGCTTACTTTCAGTGGAAATGAAGTGCTTTCAATTTTATACTCATGGCTTTTATCCCTTCTACCTACCTACCCCCCCCCCCCCTTCCATTTACTTTTGGTTAGTTTACCCAGGCTCCAACTCGCCATATCTACCGAACTTTGAATTCTAATGGCGCGCGCTGACTTGTAGAACAGAGGTGATCTAGTTTTTCATTTTGCTGTCTAAAGGAAGTTTGCCGGAGGACATCATTAAGTCCTATGAAGGTGGAAGTCTAACGATTTGCAAGTTTTGCGTCGGCTGTTATTGTACCTTAGAACAAAGCTTTAACGGGTTGAACTCTTGACTCGGTACAGTTTTGCTAGGTACAAATAGCGTTGTGCTTGCGTTAGACGGCAAAGGTCTTCAGCCACATCAACTAGGACTCGGAACTAGACTTTAGGGCTGATTTGAAGGCGGTCATGGCGATATTCGGCTTGAACTCTTCCTTGGCTGGAGACTTAGAAAAATTCTGTTGTAATGTCCGGGGGTATTGGTTCCTTTTATAACGATTTTTTCCACATCCGGGGTATTACATTGTGAATAAGATGGAAAGGTTGCAAAGAGCGCAGCTGATGGTCGAAAGGAAATCACTTCAAACCCTTGTGTGAGTAGAATTCTCTTCATTTGATGATTATTTTGCCGTTTGGCTAAGCTAGCAATCAGAGCGGCCTGTGATTCGATAGTCAGCAGCAATTCGATATGCGGGGTTTCCGGCCGTGAATTGACATGAACTATGACCCAATGGTCTCGCTGAGTCATGAATTATTTAGTTATTTTAATCCCGAATTCGTTGAAAATGAAGCGATCGTCGATGTAAAATGCTTTCTGATAGTTCATTTTAGACCATGCATGGATTTAGAAAGCTTTAGTCCATCTCTCGCTCCGGCGCTTTAAAAATTTGTTTTCATTTGATGTTATTTCATGTTGTAAACAAGTTAATTAAATTGGTAGAATTCATGATTTGAACAAAATGCCGTAAATGCAGTCTTTTTGGTTCATAAAGAGATTTATTAGAGTAATTTACGTTGAACATGAGCTACAACTAGTCGATTCATGCAAAGCTTCTTGCAAAAATATGTCTTTAGAACTAGAGCTGTGTCAAAATCTTTAGACACCTTTTATTAAATCAAGACAGATTGCTCAAAGGAAATGCGAGTTAAGGCAAATTTTGGATCAAGTATTCCAACAAAGTAGTGATTTCACTCTCGTGTGCCCGTCCCAATGTCAAAATAAGCTGATATTCTTGTTTACTGTAAGGTTTAAAGGTTATATTATGTGTGTGTGTCTTTTTCTTCTCAGTGAAGTCTCATAGATTAGAGCTTTTTCAAGGAGACTTCACTGGAGCTAATTCATTAGTCCTCAAACATGGCTCTTTGAATCCATTCTTTTCCAATTCGATGGATTTAACGTTCAATTTGTGGTCTATTTTGGGTTGAAGTGAGCTTCAGAGGAGCGTTAGGGCGAACAGAACATATTCTTGTCCGCAAATTTGCTCAAAGGAAATGCGAGTTAAGGCAAATTTTGGATCAAGTATTCCAACAAAGTAGTGATTTCACTCTCGTGTGCCCGTCCCAATGTCAAAATTAGCTGATATTCTTGTTTACTGTAAGGTTTAAAGGTTATATTATGTGTGTGTGTCTTTTTCTTCTCAGTGAAGTCTCATAGATTAGAGCTTTTTCAAGGAGACTTCACTGGAGCTAATTCATTAGTCCTCAAACATGGCTCTTTGAATCCATTCTTTTCCAATTCGATGGATTTAACGTTCAATTTGTGGTCTATTTTGGGTTGAAGTGAGCTTCAGAGGAGCGTTAGGGCGAACAGAACATATTCTTGTCCGCAAATTTGCTCAAAGGAAATGCGAGTTAAGGCAAATTTTGGATCAAGTATTCCAACAAAGTAGTGATTTCACTCTCGTGTGCCCGTCCCAATGTCAAAATTAGCTGATATTCTTGTTTACTGTAAGGTTTAAAGGTTATATTATGTGTGTGTGTCTTTTTCTTCTCAGTGAAGTCTCATAGATTAGAGCTTTTTCAAGGAGACTTCACTGGAGCTAATTCATTAGTCCTCAAACATGGCTCTTTGAATCCATTCTTTTCCAATTCGATGGATTTAACGTTCAATTTGTGGTCTATTTTGGGTTGAAGTGAGCTTCAGAGGAGCGTTAGGGCGAACAGAACATATTCTTGTCCGCAAATTTGCTCAAAGGAAATGCGAGTTAAGGCAAATTTTGGATCAAGTATTCCAACAAAGTAGTGATTTCACTCTCGTGTGCCCGTCCCAATGTCAAAATTAGCTGATATTCTTGTTTACTGTAAGGTTTAAAGGTTATATTATGTGTGTGTGTCTTTTTCTTCTCAGTGAAGTCTCATAGATTAGAGCTTTTTCAAGGAGACTTCACTGGAGCTAATTCATTAGTCCTCAAACATGGCTCTTTGAATCCATTCTTTTCCAATTCGATGGATTTAACGTTCAATTTGTGGTCTATTTTGGGTTGAAGTGAGCTTCAGAGGAGCGTTAGGGCGAACAGAACATATTCTTGTCCGCAAATTTGCTCAAAGGAAATGCGAGTTAAGGCAAATTTTGGATCAAGTATTCCAACAAAGTAGTGATTTCACTCTCGTGTGCCCGTCCCAATGTCAAAATTAGCTGATATTCTTGTTTACTGTAAGGTTTAAAGGTTATATTATGTGTGTGTGTCTTTTTCTTCTCAGTGAAGTCTCATAGATTAGAGCTTTTTCAAGGAGACTTCACTGGAGCTAATTCATTAGTCCTCAAACATGGCTCTTTGAATCCATTCTTTTCCAATTCGATGGATTTAACGTTCAATTTGTGGTCTATTTTGGGTTGAAGTGAGCTTCAGAGGAGCGTTAGGGCGAACAGAACATATTCTTGTCCGCAAATTGCTCAAAGGAAATGCGAGTTAAGGCAAATTTTGGATCAAGTATTCCAACAAAGTAGTGATTTCACTCTCGTGTGCCCGTCCCAATGTCAAAATTAGCTGATATTCTTGTTTACTGTAAGGTTTAAAGGTTATATTATGTGTGTGTGTCTTTTTCTTCTCAGTGAAGTCTCATAGATTAGAGCTTTTTCAAGGAGACTTCACTGGAGCTAATTCATTAGTCCTCAAACATGGCTCTTTGAATCCATTCTTTTCCAATTCGATGGATTTAACGTTCAATTTGTGGTCTATTTTGGGTTGAAGTGAGCTTCAGAGGAGCGTTAGGGCGAACAGAACATATTCTTGTCCGCAAATTTGCTCAAAGGAAATGCGAGTTAAGGCAAATTTTGGATCAAGTATTCCAACAAAGTAGTGATTTCACTCTCGTGTGCCCGTCCCAATGTCAAAATTAGCTGATATTCTTGTTTACTGTAAGGTTTAAAGGTTATATTATGTGTGTGTGTCTTTTTCTTCTCAGTGAAGTCTCATAGATTAGAGCTTTTTCAAGGAGACTTCACTGGAGCTAATTCATTAGTCCTCAAACATGGCTCTTTGAATCCATTCTTTTCCAATTCGATGGATTTAACGTTCAATTTGTGGTCTATTTTGGGTTGAAGTGAGCTTCAGAGGAGCGTTAGGGCGAACAGAACATATTCTTGTCCGCAAATTTGCTCAAAGGAAATGCGAGTTAAGGCAAATTTTGGATCAAGTATTCCAACAAAGTAGTGATTTCACTCTCGTGTGCCCGTCCCAATGTCAAAATTAGCTGATATTCTTGTTTACTGTAAGGTTTAAAGGTTATATTATGTGTGTGTGTCTTTTTCTTCTCAGTGAAGTCTCATAGATTAGAGCTTTTTCAAGGAGACTTCACTGGAGCTAATTCATTAGTCCTCAAACATGGCTCTTTGAATCCATTCTTTTCCAATTCGATGGATTTAACGTTCAATTTGTGGTCTATTTTGGGTTGAAGTGAGCTTCAGAGGAGCGTTAGGGCGAACAGAACATATTCTTGTCCGCAAATTTGCTCAAAGGAAATGCGAGTTAAGGCAAATTTTGGATCAAGTATTCCAACAAAGTAGTGATTTCACTCTCGTGTGCCCGTCCCAATGTCAAAATTAGCTGATATTCTTGTTTACTGTAAGGTTTAAAGGTTATATTATGTGTGTGTGTCTTTTTCTTCTCAGTGAAGTCTCATAGATTAGAGCTTTTTCAAGGAGACTTCACTGGAGCTAATTCATTAGTCCTCAAACATGGCTCTTTGAATCCATTCTTTTCCAATTCGATGGATTTAACGTTCAATTTGTGGTCTATTTTGGGTTGAAGTGAGCTTCAGAGGAGCGTTAGGGCGAACAGAACATATTCTTGTCCGCAAATTTGCTCAAAGGAAATGCGAGTTAAGGCAAATTTTGGATCAAGTATTCCAACAAAGTAGTGATTTCACTCTCGTGTGCCCGTCCCAATGTCAAAATTAGCTGATATTCTTGTTTACTGTAAGGTTTAAAGGTTATATTATGTGTGTGTGTCTTTTTCTTCTCAGTGAAGTCTCATAGATTAGAGCTTTTTCAAGGAGACTTCACTGGAGCTAATTCATTAGTCCTCAAACATGGCTCTTTGAATCCATTCTTTTCCAATTCGATGGATTTAACGTTCAATTTGTGGTCTATTTTGGGTTGAAGTGAGCTTCAGAGGAGCGTTAGGGCGAACAGAACATATTCTTGTCCGCAAATTGCTCAAAGGAAATGCGAGTTAAGGCAAATTTTGGATCAAGTATTCCAACAAAGTAGTGATTTCACTCTCGTGTGCCCGTCCCAATGTCAAAATTAGCTGATATTCTTGTTTACTGTAAGGTTTAAAGGTTATATTATGTGTGTGTGTCTTTTTCTTCTCAGTGAAGTCTCATAGATTAGAGCTTTTTCAAGGAGACTTCACTGGAGCTAATTCATTAGTCCTCAAACATGGCTCTTTGAATCCATTCTTTTCCAATTCGATGGATTTAACGTTCAATTTGTGGTCTATTTTGGGTTGAAGTGAGCTTCAGAGGAGCGTTAGGGCGAACAGAACATATTCTTGTCCGCAAATTTGCTCAAAGGAAATGCGAGTTAAGGCAAATTTTGGATCAAGTATTCCAACAAAGTAGTGATTTCACTCTCGTGTGCCCGTCCCAATGTCAAAATTAGCTGATATTCTTGTTTACTGTAAGGTTTAAAGGTTATATTATGTGTGTGTGTCTTTTTCTTCTCAGTGAAGTCTCATAGATTAGAGCTTTTTCAAGGAGACTTCACTGGAGCTAATTCATTAGTCCTCAAACATGGCTCTTTGAATCCATTCTTTTCCAATTCGATGGATTTAACGTTCAATTTGTGGTCTATTTTGGGTTGAAGTGAGCTTCAGAGGAGCGTTAGGGCGAACAGAACATATTCTTGTCCGCAAATTTGCTCAAAGGAAATGCGAGTTAAGGCAAATTTTGGATCAAGTATTCCAACAAAGTAGTGATTTCACTCTCGTGTGCCCGTCCCAATGTCAAAATTAGCTGATATTCTTGTTTACTGTAAGGTTTAAAGGTTATATTATGTGTGTGTGTCTTTTTCTTCTCAGTGAAGTCTCATAGATTAGAGCTTTTTCAAGGAGACTTCACTGGAGCTAATTCATTAGTCCTCAAACATGGCTCTTTGAATCCATTCTTTTCCAATTCGATGGATTTAACGTTCAATTTGTGGTCTATTTTGGGTTGAAGTGAGCTTCAGAGGAGCGTTAGGGCGAACAGAACATATTCTTGTCCGCAATCTGTCTTGATTTAATAAAAGGTGGCTACAGTCTGGCTGTCAAGAAAATTGAATGGGGTTGAGATTTTTTTTTTTTTTTTTTTTTTTTTTTTCTTTTAAGGACATGGGAGATTATTTGGCTTACTTTCAGTGGAAATGAAGTGCTTTCAATTTTATACTCATGGCTTTTATCCCTTCTACCTACCTACCCCCCCCCCCCTTCCATTTACTTTTGGTTAGTTTACCCAGGCTCCAACTCGCCATATCTACCGAACTTTGAATTCTAATGGCGCGCGCTGACTTGTAGAACAGAGGTGATCTAGTTTTTCATTTTGCTGTCTAAAGGAAGTTTGCCGGAGGACATCATTAAGTCCTATGAAGGTGGAAGTCTAACGATTTGCAAGTTTTGCGTCGGCTGTTATTGTACCTTAGAACAAAGCTTTAACGGGTTGAACTCTTGACTCGGTACAGTTTTGCTAGGTACAAATAGCGTTGTGCTTGCGTTAGACGGCAAAGGTCTTCAGCCACATCAACTAGGACTCGGAACTAGACTTTAGGGCTGATTTGAAGGCGGTCATGGCGATATTCGGCTTGAACTCTTCCTTGGCTGGAGACTTAGAAAAATTCTGTTGTAATGTCCGGGGGTATTGGTTCCTTTTATAACGATTTTTTCCACATCCGGGGTATTACATTGTGAATAAGATGGAAAGGTTGCAAAGAGCGCAGCTGATGGTCGAAAGGAAATCACTTCAAACCCTTGTGTGAGTAGAATTCTCTTCATTTGATGATTATTTTGCCGTTTGGCTAAGCTAGCAATCAGAGCGGCCTGTGATTCGATAGTCAGCAGCAATTCGATATGCGGGGTTTCCGGCCGTGAATTGACATGAACTATGACCCAATGGTCTCGCTGAGTCATGAATTATTTAGTTATTTTAATCCCGAATTCGTTGAAAATGAAGCGATCGTCGATGTAAAATGCTTTCTGATAGTTCATTTTAGACCATGCATGGATTTAGAAAGCTTTAGTCCATCTCTCGCTCCGGCGCTTTAAAAATTTGTTTTCATTTGATGTTATTTCATGTTGTAAACAAGTTAATTAAATTGGTAGAATTCATGATTTGAACAAAATGCCGTAAATGCAGTCTTTTTGGTTCATAAAGAGATTTATTAGAGTAATTTACGTTGAACATGAGCTACAACTAGTCGATTCATGCAAAGCTTCTTGCAAAAATATGTCTTTAGAACTAGAGCTGTGTCAAAATCTTTAGACACCTTTTATTAAATCAAGACAGACATGCAAACACATTAATAATGTACGTAAAAATATATAAGATGTCGATCGCTATTGGGACTATTGGAAACAATACGAAATAAGTGAAAACTATCGAGTTCAGTAGTGTGAATGGTTGCTTATCTTACCTCGATTTTACCTAAGGTATATCAGAACACGTTCTGAAATAAGTCATTCACATCATTTGCATTGTATTTTCACATAGATGAGTAACGGGTAAGACTTGTGGTAAGTCCACACCCACTCCCCCCTCTATCTGCCCGAGCGTAGGACGTGACTCGCTTGGCTTGGGATTTGTAAGTTTTCTTTTCATTCCCGGATCCTTTATTGCCCCCCATTTCTCTTATCAAGAAAACAGATCTTACGATCTCTTTCAACAAACACCACTCGTTTAGCCGACACTCCCAGGTCAAGGCCGACGATATAATGACCTTGCCCTTATCATACCATCGCGTCGCCGATCTATAGTAATTTATCGTCATGATGACAGGCTGTTTAGCCGGCCTTGTAACGAGTCTAAACGAGATGTTTGTCCCTCGAGTAAACACGGTACTGAATATAAAATATAAGGTTGGGCATAAAGTTTAAGCAAAACGCAAATCGAGTTAAAACAAATTGTTTTGAACGCTTCTCGAATTCAAAGGGCGGGATTTTAATTGTTCAGTTGTTTACATTCTTCGTTTTAAAAAAAAAATAAACTTTCTCAAACGGTAATCATAATTGGCAGGAATGTGAAAAATTTTAAGTGAAGTAATTGTGATTCTACAGTGGTGACTCTACCTTATCATGATGGTTTTTTAAACGCATTCTGGGGAAACCACGCTTTAGAGACTTTACAGAAAAGACTTTGGGAATAGAATAGTCATCTTCTGTTGTCTACAGAGTTATATGACGTAAAATAAAAGGATACTTGAGCATAAAACACCAAGGCGATAAAAATAAACCAAAAGGTGCATATTAAGCAAATGAATTACGACGTTGAAAAATTTAGGCATATACAGTCCGACCCCTATTAAACGGCCACCATCGGGACTTCGAAAAGTGGCCGCTTAATAGAGGTTGGCCGCTTAATAGAGGTACAATATAAATTTGGAAAGAAATGGCAGTAAACATGGTTTTATTGACTCTATATAGCAAAATGCTTTTAAAAAGTGAACATATATGAAGATAAATCCAAAATTCATTGTAACAAAACATCAAGTGCATTTCCAGCCCATAGCCGTGACACAAAGAGGGCAACTAGTTGAAATGTACAGTATTTCTTCGGGTTGACACTTGACAACGTACAGAAAAATATGCAAAACATCGTTGACAAGTTTTTTAAGCCTATTTGCATCAACAGTTAGTATGTGAAAAATTTAGCTTAAGATATTTCACGGACGATATATATCATCTGTCACCATTTTGCTTGGAAAGATAATTTGCTGGTCGCTTAATGGAGGTAAAAAACTATATAAATAATACACTTGCGACAGCAAAAAGGTGACCGCGGCCGCTTAACAGAGGTGGCCGTTGAATAGAGGTATCAAATACAGTAGTTTAGTGACAAATAAATCGGGACTTTGGCGGGGACTTTGGAAAGTGGCCGCTTAATGGAGGGTGGCCGCTTAATAGGTGGCCGCTTAATAGAGGTCGGACTGTATTTGAAGATAGACTACTAACCATCCGTGAGGGAATAGAAGAGTACATGGAAAACAGGGAGCGTGCACGAAATAATGTAATCAGAAGATTTGAAAAGGAAATGCCAGATTTTCGTATAAAACGAAAACTGAGCGTTTGAAATATTAGGGTAACTGCTTAAGTCATTCTTCACGACGCTAGTTTCATCGAGAAATTACAGCGCGCAAGCTAAATTCCTCTTCTTCTGGAGGACTCACCCTCAGTCTCAACATGTTTCAGAATTTGTTTACAGCTTGCCTGACTTCGTCAGGATAAGTCGTCTCCAAAAAAACAACAACTTATAAACGCGTAGTAGTCGGATTGTCGGATTGTTAGTCTTCTAGATAAAAGGAGAGGACATAATGCTTTAATGCATAATGCATAAGTTGAAAATGCTTTATGTGCTTTTCATCGCTTCCTTTGTCATCTCCTGTGCAGAAACCCACGACGGCAACGAGAATTCGTTATTAAACAGAACATGATAATGAACAGTGCAATTGCTCAGCACGTGTGTGCAAGTTTCTTAGCTGTCCTTTTTTAAAATCCGAATATTTCAAACACATAACCAAAAGGCACGGCTGTAAAGGTGCTCTTTTTTAAAAAAGAAAATGTATAGGCATGCAATACGTGCAGAGTCATGAAACTCCTTTAGCTATTGACGCAGGAGTTCCGAATGCATTGGCTTCTGTCCCGCAGATTATGCAAGGATAAAAATAAAATTCATTTTGGCTATCAATAAGTGCCATTTAGCGGTACTTGAGCTAGAGAGGACCATGTTTTTGTAAAATTACCGTCCATTAAATCGGGGACAACCTACGCACACGCAAACCTAATTTTATATGCCTTTAGCCTGTTTATTATAAAACTATTTTTAATAATCAATTGGTTTTACGAGGAAAGATGGCCAAACAATTTTTAAAGATTTTGAAGAATGTACCGTAATGTACTGTACGTGACAATGTGAGACAACGGTACTCTCAAAGACGTGGGTAAAATCAGTTAGACAAAAGGTTGGCAATGAAATAATTACTGTCTGCGGTTTAACCCCATTCACTTCACGTTCAGGGGCAAGCACGTATACGTCATCTCCCGAGTCCAGAATCATTCAATACATTGTCGTGAAGTAAAGTAAAGCCTAGCGCCTGTGATTTCTCTTGATCTGTCAACGAAAATCAATTAGTCATAGCACAGGAAAAACAATCAAAAACGTGTGGCATAGATCATCATATTTTAATATCTGATCAAATGAGCTTTTCCAGGCCAAAGATCTAATCTTGAGGAAAATAATTTGAAAGTGCTAATGACAGGCTGTTTAATCGGGCTTGTAACAATTCCCCTTACCAAAGCACTGTTTCTTCATTCCCATGAGTAAAATGTCCATTTCAAAAAAAATTCAATTGAAGTAGAACGCTTCTCGCACCTTAAGGGCGGGGTTTTAATTGTAATTCTTTAAAATTCGACTTTTTCAATTAAGTGATAATTGGCAGGAAGTATGAAAAATGTTACGTGAAGTAATGTAGACTCTATTCTAGCTAGCTGATAGCTCTCTAAACAAATACACAACGACCACGATTTAATTTAGTGCACTTGTTTAGAGATGTTTACAGAAAACCAGTTGCAAAGAGATATATCTGTTCACCTTTTGTGATGTGCAAGGATAGATCAGGATACCTATAGTTAACGCGAAGGAAACCTCAAAATAAAGGAAAAGTGGGACGTGAAAAAACGCTAAATGGCGACGTAAAAACGAACCATAAAGGAATCACGATAGTTCAGATTGGGCAACATTAAGACAGATTTCGAACCTCGACGAATTGTTGAAAAATTTAGGCAAGTGATAATTTGAAGATGTACCACCATCTGTGAAGCAGCTCTATTTTGAACCGCATTGCTAAAATATACTTCATGTCTTGCAATGCGAGAAAAAGGCAGATAGCAGGAACATGTACAACAGCATGTTTTACAACTTCCTGTGTGATAACTTTCAGGGATCAAGCACGACATAATGTAATCAAAATTTGAATAGGAAATGCCAGGTTTTCGTGTAAAAGTGAATTCGAAGCGTTTGGAATACCAGGATAAAATGTCTAGTTTTCCTTGACAGAAGATGGTCTCTTCAAGAAATAAGAAAAAATAATTAAAATCGAATTTCCTTTTCCTATAGAAAAAGTTGCCCCTCAGTCTACATGTTTCAAAATTAATCTGGCACGACCAATGTGGTGTCCATCCGGATGAGAAATTTATAAACGCGTTGTGGTAGTAATTGACGGGTCATGGTCAGTTTACAAGTTCTTTGTAACTGATGATAAAACTTAACATGAAATGAGGTTGTAAATGCATGAAAAATGAAATAAATAAATAAGTAGATAAATAATAAATAAACAAGTAACATACAGCAAACGCCCATAGGCATGCAATGGTACATAGATAAAGAGGAAAAAAATCGCTTATGCAGGAGTTTTGAATGCTGATAATTTCTGTCCTGAGGGACCAAATTGCAAGGAACAACATTTTCTTCATTTTGGCTACAATAAAAGTGAGGATAACGTTTTTCTAAAATAACAGATGGCCAATAAAATCGGGGACAACCCACACACATGCAACCCTAATGACATGTCTTTAAGCTGTAATTATAAAAATCGTTTTCTTTTGCGCTACAAATAGATATAATCCAATCCAAGAAAGCTTGAACAATATGCCGCATGTTACTGTACTAGGCATACGTGACAATCCAGATTGAATTAGAAAGGCGGTATTATGCCTGAAGTTTCGCTCAAACGTGGGTAAAAACAGTTCAACAAAACGCTGGAAATTAAAATAATTATTCATTATTTTGTTTGTGGTCTAACCACGTTCACCATTTTAGACGCTCCTTCTTTTGAAGGAAAAATGACGTAAAGTAAGTCTTATAAGACTTCACAGACAAGAAAGTACACGTTAGTCTCAGGACGAAAATCAATTATACATTAGCCGTGTAGCAGGAAGATCAAGAACGTGCGCCAAAGTTAATCACACTTTTACATTATTTGCGGACCTGCTGGTCAAATGGGCATCTCTTTGTTTTGAACTCTCTAGCTTGTTCTTTGATTGAAAAGCGCTAAATGAAATTCTAGTAATATAAAATGCTAAAGTAATTTATTCAAGACGTATATTTTGATGTGCTATGCAGCCGGAAAAGTCCTTTCGTTATCTTTCAATTGCCCAAAGAAAATCAAGACATGAAAGAGGTTTATAAACGTTTTTTTGACTCGTTATTATGGTTTACATATTGTTTAGTTCTAATAAGGAAGGGCAAGGGATTGCTTATTTCTACTAAGATATATGGTCGAATTATGAGATTATCGTCATAAAAAATGGGTAAGACTTCGGAAAACAAGAGACCACACCCATTCTCCCATCCGGTATCCGAGCATAAGACGTGACTTACTTGTGTCCCATTTCTTTCATCAGGAGAACATATCTTTGACCTCTTTCAACACATACCACTCGTTTAGCTGACACTCCCCATACTCAAGTCTGACGATGTAAATGCCCTTGCCCTTATCATGCCATCGCGTCGCCGATCTAAAGTAATTTATATTCATGACAACAGGCTGTTTGGTCGGCCTAGCAACGAGTCCTAAATCAAGATGTTTGTTTACCCATAAGGCAAGCATTTCTCCATAGGGTATTTAGGACGGAACACTTATTTAAAGCTGTCAAGGTCTCGTTCAGGATTGCAAGCGGAAGAAATAAAATACGCAGTCCAGACCGATCAGGCATGGAAAATGGTATCCACGCCCACATTGGTCTCCAATCTGGTTCATGGGGGTTTAATTAGCCATGTTTGAAACGAGCGGGGGACTGGGTACGAATATTCAATATCGATTGGATTGAAAAACTGGGCCTGTCATCTGAAAGGGCATCCAAAAAGTAGTAACTCAACCAAATTTGAGAGTTATTGATTCAAACGCATAGGTATGGTTCACTTTTAGAAATTGCTAAAATAAGAGAGCTTAGTATGGATTGGAGGGACAGCTGTCCATCCAGCCATACTAAGCTCTCTTATTTTAACGATTTTTAAAAGAGTTCCATGCCTTTGCGTTTAAACCAATAACTCTCAAATTTGGTTCAGCTACTAATTTTTGGATGCTCTTTCAGATGACAGGCCCAGTTTTTCAATCCAATCGATATTGAATATTCGTACCCAGTCCCCTGCTCGTTTTGAACATGGCTAATTCTAATTCACATTTTTCGACGAGCATTCCTGTTCTTTTTGTATGGGAGTTTCCCCACCCGTGGGATGAAGTGTTTCACTTCTCGCACTGCAAGGGAGGGGTTTTAATAATTGCTTACAATTTAGTACACTAGTTCAATTCTCAGTTAGAGGTTTAGAGTTTCAAAACATATGCCTAGTTATCTTTAATAATGTACATCCAAAGCAACCTCAAAAAAGAATACCAAAGCGATAAAATCTAAACCAAAATGGAGCATCTGAAAGCTGTATCATCCTGATCAGGCAATTCTATTTAGGAACACATTGATAAAATATACTTAACTTTTTGAAAGGTGAGAGAATGGCAGATAACAGTTTACATGTACAGCAGCTAGCATGTTTTATAACTTCCTGTGTGATAACCGAACAGGGACCGAACACGACATAATGCAATCAGAAGATTTGAAAAGGAAATGCCTGCAATCAAAGAAATAATTCTTGTGGCACTCATGCTGTAAACTACATGTTAGCGTATGAAATACTGGAGTAAGAAGTCTAAGAACATTTTCAGTCTTTCTTGATTGTAGATGGATGTCATCAAGAATTAATGTGGGAAATAAGAGATTTCAAAATAAATACAGTCGGTCATTCATTCCGGAAGACTCGCGCTTTGTCTATACGTTTCAAAATTAGTTTGTAACTTGTCCGGACTCAGGCAGGTTGTATGTGTCCACGGATAACTTCTGAAAACTTACAAAACACGTTAGTACTTATGGACCATTAGTCAGCTGGCCAGTTATCCGAAAACATCAGGTTGAACATAATACAAGTTCTAAATGCTTAGTGTGTTTGTCTTTGCTTCCTTTGGCATAATTATTCTGTGCAGAAAACCACGGCGGTTAGGCAAAGAGAAGGTCGCTCAGTACATGCGCGGTATCACTCACGATCACTCAGATGGCTCAACGTGAAATGGCCATATTCTTTTTCCTACCGCCGCAAAAAAAGAAAGCCTGATCGCAGGTTACATTTCATGAAGAACGTACAGCGTACATTTGTAACATTTGCATGTTTCCTGTTGGAGTTAAACGTAGGCAAGCAATGCATACTCAGAAATGAAAATCGATTAGCTTTCGATGTTCTTGTTCAAACTACTGTACAAAAGGCTTTTGTGTCCTGACACAAGAAAGAAATACATTTTTATTGTGGCTACAAATAAATCACATCAGTTTACGTAATGGAATTTTGTTTGAGAAACGAAAAAATTTAAAGCTACAGGTCTGTTAACAAAAAAATTATGTCTGAAGTAAATTTGACAATTCACTTATCTTGTCAAAATATAATAGAGTTATAATTATCAGAACACACAATAACACAAAACAATAAAATTCACATTAAAGTGTATGCTACATATTGACTGACCAGCAGTTTACCACAAACCTACAATCTGCCTAATAATTATACTAAATTATATACAAGGCACAGGAAAATAAATTACATGCAAAAGCGATCGATGAATAGTTGGCTAAGGTAGCTTTTCTATTCATCACTGACAATAAATAATATAAATTTGTTATGGCTATTTTCTTTCCAACTCTTACAAAATGTAAACTCTTATTTGGGAATCACTCAAAAACACTGACCGCTCAGACACTCAGTCATACAGTGCTCCAAATTCTTTAGCAGTTTCTAAAAGTTTAGCATTTAGTTCATGAAACTGATATCTAATGTACATGTATTACTCATACACACATCTTCAATGTTCTTACAGCCTTCCACTATAATCACTTCTACCAGACAAACGTTGTTTCCCTTCTCCATTAACATCTCTTCTCTGAGGTGAAGATTTCGATGTGTTCTTTTTAATGGTTAGCACCAGCGAGTTCAGTTTGTAGTAGTCAAGAAAAGTGCGTGCCACATTGCGACCCAGTTTGAAGTACCCTTCTTCAGTGTATGGCGACATTCCCTGTGAAACTGCTGTGTTGTAGCTGAAAAATGACACCTCTAGTGTATAGCAATGTGTCTTTGGGTCAAGACAGCTCCCAAGGAAACGACGCCCTGTGCCGGCTTTTACAGCATCCTTGTTGAATGACGTGTTGGACATGGAAAAATCTTCTGCATTGGCACATAAAAGCCTTGGATACACAGCCTGTCTTTCAAATCGCTCCTCCTCATCATAAATATTCCCATACATGAAGCCATTCATCATGGTGGAATGTGCATGAATGTCAATGTAAAAGTCAAGATGGACATTTGCATCCTCGTCAAGCTGCATCAAATGGTTCTTACACGCCACAAGTGTTGGGTGGGCCCAGGGTGAAGGTTCTTGCCAGTGACGATTCAGATCAAAACCCATCAGAGAACAGCGGTAGTTGCCAAGAACCACGCCATCTGGGTTTAACATGGGTACTACTTTAAACACCAGATAATCACGCAAGACTCTCGCCACAGGATGGCTGCTCACAAGGAAGTCAATCACACCTTGACAGACATAGGATGATGGAGTTTCACCTGAGATAGACAGTAGAGAAGTTTTATTAATTGAAATTAGAAAATAGCACAAAGTAACTGATTGGTTAAAACTTGTGTTTCTATAACTCGATAGAAACACAGAAAATGTTCTTTTTTTTTTAAGTAAAGATCAATATGCTGCAGGATGTGGTAGTCTGGGTTTAAGCCTGGGCAGTGTTATCTCCCCACAGCTGTATAGCTGTACCAGGTAGTAGATGAACCAACCTGACAAAAATCAGTTTGAGACAAATGCAGACTGCAGACCGACAGACTTTTTGAAGTATATATGGTGTTACCATTGCCATTTTTGAGAGCTAATTGTAAACAGGCTAACTAGAACATTATTTAGGCTAACCGGAGACTTTTCCAGGCTAACTGGAGCACTATTCAGGCTAACCACAGTGGAAGTCTGCGAGTCTGCATTTATCGCTCACCGGACAAATATGCTTGGAGTTAACCTGTGATAGACAAGCATCCCACCCATCAAGGGAGAGTACAAGTAGCAACACTTCCTTATCACTTAATGCTTTGAATGCTCGCACTCGGGGGAGCCATCTTGGAAGCTTCTAATTGATCACCTCTTGTGAACAACAACCAAATTATTATTGCGCAGGAATGATAAACGCCTCACAAAGCTCCAATTGATGCATTTGTGTGGAGCCTGGCTATATGTGGTTGAGTACAATCACCCATACTGAGACTGGAAACCACACACGAAAAGCCTCTGGCATGCAGGGTAAATCACCCAGTACCACTGCTGAACATTAGGGGTGGTAAATGGTACTTTTAAAAATGTGAGTCTTGCAGAATTTTAGCAAAATTTCAAGGTTCTTGTCATCTCTACGACCCTCCAAGTTTATTTTTTACCTTAGTGGCCATTTGGCCACCGACTGCTCAGGTTTGGTCGCCAGTGAAAGATTTAGTCGCTAAATTAAGCTCAGGCTTTTAATCCTTCTTCTCAATTTTAGTTGCCAGGCTGGCGACTTTGGTTCCAATTTAGTCGCCAGCTCCAAAATTTTAGTCGCCATGGCGACTAAATTGGTCTTAACTTGGAGGGTTGCTCTAATTTTCTGGGACGCCTTCTGGGAGTCTCAATTTCTTTTTTAAGACTAAGAAAGTCTCAACATTCAGAAAGGATGTCAGTCTCACTGTCTCGCAAAGTCTCAAATTTACCATTTGACACCCTTATATTTATGGGATAGACAAAGGATGGTAAATGATGTAGAACTGCATCCCGGGGAGTACTCCAAATAAGTAAATTCCAAACTGCATATGCGCATATGCCAAATACCTTAAATTCCAAACTGTAACAAAAAATCAAAAAATCATGGAACCCTACATGTAAAGGTTTAGGTTAGGGTTAGCCTTGGGGTCTAGTGTTGTTGTTTAGGGAGGGGGATGAATAGGTTCGCAGATTGACGGATTTGGCCTTAAAAAGCAAATGGATTGTGAATTTTTGCGATACATTGAGCAGATTCATGGATTTCGAAAAAAATGGCACAGATTGGTGGATTTGCCCACTCCTTTTCACCCCCTCTTTAGGGTTGGATTAAGGGTAGAGTAGGGTTTGGCATTCTGCCCTTGGGGGCTTGGCATTTGGCAAAATACTCTATTTACTTGAATAAGCGCAGTCCTTGAATAAGGGCCGCATTTGGGACAGAAAAGTTAATTAGCGCTGTCCCTGTAGAACAAATTCCGTAGAACTAAAAACCAGTACAAAGCAACTCTAAAACAGCATTGGAGATTTCTTTCCATCAAACGTGATGTTCTTCGATTGAAAGTGATTACACTTCACCGCTCACCCATTAAATTCTCTATCCAAAATTATGCAATATAGTTCTGTTGTGAAGGCCATGAGCTTTGGGGGCACAACATGCCCAGCTTCTCTCTTCCTTTTCCTGTTACCTGTGCAAGTAGCCTGTTTTCAGCGCTTGCTTCAAACAGATAGAAAAGCAAAGATTTCTTTGTCGCGTCCAATTTTTAAATAAGTGACGCCCTCAAATAAGCGCCGAATTTGAGGTGCGAAAAATTTAATAAGCACCGCAGCCCTTATTCGAGTAAATACGGTACCCCTAACAGAGGGGTATCACTGCCAGCACCTCAAGTCTGGTTTCTGTACTGTAGCATGAAGTGCTAGAAGTGCACGTTTTACATTGTACTCCCAATCACATAACAGTTGTTATAATTTCAAATGAATATGGCTCACCTGGGTGAATTCTAGCTGTGATAAAAATAACCCTCTTTTTGAGATCATCTTTCATGTTTTCTGGAGAAGTGATCGTTAGCAATTCAACTCTCCGTTGCTGTACAGTCAAACAAAGAAGCTCTCGTTTGTAACATTCTAGGTTTCTTTTGTCGAGTTCATCAAGGAAGTTTTGCAGACGAGAATAGGTGTAAGGGAAGCAATACGCGAACTGATAAACATCTGTGTCATTATCAAAGGCAAAAGCAAACGACAGGACATAATTCTTCCTGTGATCGGGGCAGCGATAGTAAAAGCAGTTCTTTGCAGGAATTCTTTGCCATTTTGGACGACTGGTAGATTTCACTAGCGGCGTCATCCCTTCCCGATATAAACTTTTCGTCTTGCTGAAATTAACGATGTTGAATATGACACGTTGATAAGGCGCTGTGTTCTCCACCGAGAAATTAAACCAAACTCGGAAGCGAGGATTGCAGGTGTCCGGGCGAACAAACAAATCGTACTCGAACTCGGTAATGTAGTCAACTCTACCAAGATTTCCACTTTCAAAGCACGCATCGAACATTAGGTGCCCCTTTTTCGGCTCTCCTGAATAGCCAGGTGGTAGGGCATAGTATTTAGATAAGTTACCCACGGGTTCGTCCACCTTAGCGACATTTTCAGCCTCCAAATCTTCGTTGACGCCGCTCTCTTGACTTTCACTGCGAGACGCCATCTTGAAAATTGCTGTGGAACCTAGTTTGTTACCATGACAACAAATTTTGATCAGTTCCATTCTCTCCTGGGCCTGGGGCGGTGGGGTAGAGGATGAATGAAGTTGAAAAGTTATGTCACAATTTTTAGCGTATCTAAATCTCGCAACTACCATTTCACAATAAGATAAAGGCTCAGCTAGAAAGGGAAAAATCGCATTGAGAATTTTAAATGCGAACCTTTTTGTAGACATTCTTATTCTTAGGCCATTTTAACTTCAATAAAAACAGCGACCTTCAGATTGGACTACGAGTACGAGATTGAGTACAAGTACGAGTTTTCAAACCAAATTCGTGTGCCCCTATAATCACTTGCCACACCAATCTTATCCCTAACGTTTATTTATGTGTTAGTCAGCAACAGGAAAGAGTTATAGTTTGGGGGATACAATTGTGTCGAAATTCCAAAGTCGTACTCGTACTCGATCTCGACAACGCATGTAGGGAAAAAACTTTGATTTTTTAAGAACGTAACGTTTCGTATGTTACAACATACATCTTCAGAAGTGACCGTTAGCAAGATCTTGCTAACGGTCACTTCTGAAGATCAATGTTGTAACATACGAAACGTTACGTTCTTAAAATCAAAGAACCTTTTTATCATCATCATCATCATCATCATCATCATCTCATCATCATCATCATCATCATCATCATCATCATCATCATCATCATCATCATCGTCATCATCATCATCATCATCATCATCATCATCATTATCATCATCACGGGATCCTTCTAAACTAGTCAGTTGACAGCCAAACGCACACCTCGTATGTGCCACTACTATTATAAGACTAAAATGCGTTTATTTCAGACAGTGAGTTAATTTGCACAGTTCTTTCTTTGGGAATTCTTAAAATTGAGGTGCTGTCGAAACACCCATAAAATAATCAGAAAGGGATAATAAAGAAAGTATTTTTCGAGGGTCTTTATCTGAAAATCTTCCTGGGGGAGCATACTCCAGTGATCCGCCACCCGACCTGGAATGGCGGCAGTACGTACGGGAGGGTCCTTAAGGGGTAAAATGAGAACTGGGATTTGGGCAAATTTTCATCGTTGGAAAATGGGATTTGGGTCACTGGGACTGGGATTTGGTCAATGGGAACGAGACTTACTGACAAAAAAACAATAGAACTGGGACTGAGATTTCGAAAATTCGGGAAAACAATAGGCTGGAAAATGGGATTTGTGCAAAATTTGGGCTGGGAAATATACCCACCCTCCCTTCAGGACCCTCTTACGGGCGGCGCCAGTTCGCCAGACCTACAGCTCTTCGCAGAGCTGGTTACGCACTTACCCCCCACTGAGGATGGTGAGCATTTAAGAGAAACTAAAGAAGAAAGAAACTAAAGAAAAAGTAGGAAGAAAGAGAAGTGTGAGTTTTCCCTGTTTTCTCGTACAAAAAACAACAAAGATATTTTCCTCAACATATTTTCCCTATCCCAACGTTTATTAATTTTTTTTAGAGAAAAAGCGAAACACATTAATTTTGCGATATATCGTCAGTTACAATATTCTGCGCCAAAATCCCTCATCTAAAAAGATCTTGTCAGGGCCACTGACAAGGCTGTTGAAAAAATTGTGGGTTGCTGTAGAGTGTTTACGGTGTTGTTGGGGATGGTGGTGGCGATGTATTTGTAGGGGATGCGGATCAGTCCGTTAGGGGTTTCGGAGTTGTCGTTGGGGTTTCTGGCGTAGCACAGTCGCCATCCGAAATCTGTATCCCATGCTTTCGTACAAATAAATTCATGGCAACCGTTAGGATCCTTGAAGATAACTGCCCCAAGGGGGTATAATCTGTCTCCGGGCACGTTGCATCCCTCCGTGCTGGAGGGGAACTGCGGACGACCGGGTCTGGCTTGGGCGCGTTCACTGCGGAGTAAAACCGCTAAGGTGTAGAATACAATAGAAAGGAATGCCATGATCTGTAAGGAGATAAAATTATAAACAAGAAAATCTAACTTCTCTAGCTTTCTGTTTAAAACCGTGGCTGTTCAAACTTTGCTAGCGAAACGACTGCAAAATACTTGAATACTTGTCCGTGAGATATGGGAAAACGAACTTCTTTGGAAAATTTGAATTGAGACAAATGGGAAATGAAAATGAAATTGTGATTTCATATGCGCACACTTCCCAACAAACATGCATCCCTCGAACTTGAAAATTAATTTTTTGCCAGGTGTCAGCAAGTTTACAAATAGCTGTGAATATTATAAAAAATGAAATTTACGGAAATAGATGTGATGGATACTCTCATGTAACTCACTCTATTTTGACTCGGTGCTTTTTATATTTCGTGCCATACATGATGATACATATACAAGTCATTCGAAAAAGACGGAAAAAGAACCCGTGCAAGTTCTGTTCTTACGTTTCGCAGAGACGAAGATAGCTTTTAAATTATACAGCAAAACTGGAAGGTTCACTTCATTCCTCGTGCAAAACACGGAATGTAAATCGACCGAACTCGCGAAAGGTTTGATGGAACATTGTCAGCATTGGTAGAAAGTTGGACAGTGCTGACAGATAGGGGGCACTTTTCAGATACTGTCGAGAACTAACAAAAATATCATTAATCCGCTTATTATTTGATTACGATCGTGCACTGGTTTTAAATTTTTAGCCATGTTTGACTCGATCAGTATATTAAAATGAAAGATTTCTGTATACTTAGATTAGATTTTGGATTAATTCAGCTCACCTCTGCTCAGTGAATTTCTCTCTAGTTTTTTGTCGGTTTTCGTGTTTCACTGTCGCTGGCCGAGTATCCCCTACATGGGATGTTCTTTAACTGTATTTTAGCCAATAAAGAGAACGGATGTTAACTGCATGCTACCCTGACGTATCATGATGTCTTGGACACCTTACCTCTTTGACAAGAATTTTGTGACATAAATATCAAACACGGGTCTTCTCAGTGTGTACTTTAATAAGTAAACAATATCGGGTGAGTAACATTAATTTAGTTGTCATCGAAAAGTTCAGCTCTTGTGATCGCGAAAATGTCATTAGATCATGAAAAACCGGGCGTTGAAAATGTATAACACATTGAGGAGGGGGCCTGAAGGGTCAAAATTGGAAAAGGGATTTGGGCAAATGTTCACTGGGAAAATGGGATTTGCTTCACTGGGACTGGAAATCACAAACAATTAAACGGTAGAACTAAGACTAGGATTTGGAAAATCGGGAAAACAATAGGCTGAAAAATAGGATTTCAGTTGGACGACATCTGAGTTGGGAAATGGAATTTATAATCCCCTCTTCAGGACCCTCATTGAGGTGGTCATTGAAGACAATTAATAAACATTGTAGTACTTTCCATGTCTTGGTGGTATCATGTACTTGTTTTAATTTGTTTTATGAACAGTGAGGATAAACAAGCTCAGCTTAGTAATAACCTTATGATTGATATTCTTGCTTTGATCATGAAACTCATTTTTACACGTTAGCTGATTCGTTTGCGAGTTTTCCTAGCATAGCGGAAATTTCACTTACTTAAACAGCTTTTAGTTCAATTTACAGCTTTATGAAAAATTAGAACAAGTACCAAGTTTTAATTATTCCGTTGCAAAGAGGCGGTAGAGTAAATAACACAAACATGTAATTAAATATCTTTTAGCCTTGTGCGAGTAAGGAATGAACTTCATTTAGAAACGGGAAAATACAATGTTCTCCTTCTCTCGATTGTACACATTTACTTAAGTTTGATAGCTCGGCGTTTTAATTCTTTAATGTATTCTCTCATAACATTGGAAAAAGTGGATTAGTGCAAATTTTAACTGATTTTTTTTTTTTCAGGAAGAACACTCTTTAAAACCTCAAAAATATAGTTTACATAACTAGAAAATAGACTGCAAACAATTTTTTCTTTGACTAAATTTCTCTTTTACGCGAAAAGAAAGCGAAGTGGAAAACGTATTCACTCGATTTGACTTGCATAATTAATAAATATTCTGCTTGGGGTAGAAATAACAAATAGAGGGGGACTTCTTGCGGGCTAGGTAGAAAGGCACTCAAGTGAAACAAGCATGGTTAAGATTGGGAAGATTTAGAGGGATCGAAAATGTTACGAAAGACAAACTCGATGACGGCAGATGCGCCTAATGTATGCGTAAAGTAGCCCCTTTAAAGAGTAGTCTCATGGACCGAGCTCCCTGTCGTGTCCACAGGTCGCGCGGCCTGTTCTAGTTGATGAGAGATTTTTTGAAGGAGTCTGGACTGATCCTCTACGGTTTTCTGTAGAAATCTGATCTGCTCCTGTTGCTTGGCGATCTCCAAGGACACATTGTTTTTCCCAGCTTCGTCTTCTTCGACGTCATCGCTGTTATTTCTATCTGTTGAAATGTCTGCTGCTAGGAACAGCTTCATCCGGTGCATGCTGTTGAGTAAACAAGTAATTTTTAAACTTTGAAATAAGACATAAGATTGTTGATACACCGTGGGCAGACGTTATCCGGCTTCACAGACCCCGAAAATTGATAATGATAATTAGACTAAGTGGAGCCCAATTCGGTCTGTAATCATACGATTGATTAACAAAACCGCCCTGGGATTTGTTAATCACGAGTACGATAACAGTCAGAATTGGACGACACGAAGTCTTGTTACGAATTTCTTGAAACTACAGCATTTGGCGCGGTGGCCTAATGGTTAGCGCGCTCGACTCCGAGTCGAACGGCCCGGGTTCGAGTCCTGGCCGGGGCACTGCGTTGTGTTCTTGGGCAAGACACTTTACTCTCATAGTGCTTCTCTCCACCCAGGTGTATAAATGGGTACCGGCAAATTTACTGCTGGGGAGTAACCCTGCGATGGACTAGCATCTCATCCAGAGGGAGCCGGAAGCAATACTCCTAGTCGCTTATTGCTACGGAAACGTGTATTGGCCACTTGGCTCGGACACAAACTTTTTTTACAGCAAAATATAAGAAAAAAGAAAAAAATATCGATGAAACGTTTTGGTGAATAAAAATTCAGCAGCTGAGTTTGTTTTTGAGGCATAAAAAAAGAAACCAAAGCACGCGCGACTGTCGTAATACAGCGTGCCTACATATTGTGTACTGCCTAATTACATGGACGGGCAGGACGCCCGAAAACTGTCCAATCTGTGCTAAAATCAGGCCCTGTTAATGACCAATCAGATTCAATGACTTGCGCTCATTTTGGTCGAGATCAAACTTGCACGCAAGACAACGCAAGTTCTCACCTTATTATGATGATGATGAGAGATTAGATTCTATCTCCTATTCTAAAGAGATTATCATTGCATTTCTTCTTCTATTAGTTCTACTATAATTTATTTTGGTATTCTGCCATTTCTTTCTCCTTTTCTTTACTATTATCTTTTGCTGTTGTGTTGTAATACGTGAGAATATTGTTCTGAATCACCACCTAATTGGAATGTAAAATGCCTCTTTCGACGAAATAATGGTGGTCACCACAGTAGCGTTTTGGGTGACCAGCACTGGTATGTTACTTCTGTTTACAGTTCATAACTTTTGTTGTGTTTGTTGTTGTTGTCACCGTTTGGCCACCCAGCGCAAGTCAACGTAAGTCTTGCTGTTTACTTTAAGCACTGAATTGCAGCGCGCACAGTAGCATTGAAATGGCTTTTTGACAACTTGCGTGCACTTAGCTTGCGAGTGAACCTGCGAGGCGTTTGGCCATCCGACGCAAGTCTGTACGCAAGTTCAACTTGCGCTTATTTGCGTCCACTTGCGTTATCGTTTGGCCAGGGCTTTAATACACAAATCTATCAACTTAAACGAGCAAAGTAACAAAAGAACGGCTTGATTTACGAACAATAAAACTCCGCATTGCTCTCAACGCTAGATATATACTCACAGAGCCAAGGTGTTTTTCTGGTTTGGTTTTAGTACCAACACTGATCTCTGGAAATGCATCCTCAACCAGCGTGGGTATCGTTGATCGATGTCAGTGACAAATTCAACCTGCATGGCCAGTCGCCTTAAGTTGGCGTTACGCTGAATGCTTTCGATATCTCCAACCGCCAACCCCACCTATAGAAAAAATAAATAAAAACTTTGGAGCCGTTACGGTCTCTACCAATAGTCCTCTTTAGCTCACTGCCTCGTCCCCAGGCGTCCTCTTCCTTGGTCGCTTGGCGTTGTGGGACTAATGTGCACGGTTCGCTTGGCGTTGTGGGCCTCAACCCAACCATCAACCCCCCACGCTCCCTATTTTTCCACCTTTACGCCCTAACTGTCCGGTCGATCGGTGCCTGGGGACGAGGCTGTCATTTTCACGTGAAGCTGTTTAAATTTGAAAGAGATAATTCTCAAGGATAACATCACGTGGTCTGAAATGGGTCAAAAAAACAAACAAGCTAAAGATATATATTTTCGTACACTTTTTATCATGCGTCAAAGTCTTTGTAATTGAGTGTTATGTTAAATCCTGATGAATTTACCGACCACTGAATTAAGTTATGGTTGATTTATTGATTAATTGAATAAATGATTGATTGATTGCTTGCTTGCTTGTTTGATTGATTGATGGATCGACATGAGTGCAATCAAATTCTTCAACTCTTTGACTGACTGACTGCCTGCCTGCCTGCCTAACTGACCGACTGGTCGGAAAAACACCGAGAGGAAAATATCAAAACTGGCCACCAATTAATCAAACATGGTGCTGCAACAGCAAAGTTGTTAGCTTTACATACCAACAGATTCATAAGCAGAACGGAAACCATCACACAGAACAGGCAAACAATGGTCGCAGAGAACTCTGGGATAGGAGCAAGAGGAGCCCCATTCTCCTCGCTGTACAGGTCTTTGGCATCGACTATGATGGAACCGTAATCAATCTCGCCAATCATCATTATAAATGTCTTGACAAAGGACCAAAACACACCGTTGAAAACAGCCTAAGAGCAAGAGAAAAAGAGCCATAAATTATTTAAGTGAGATACCGCGCTGCGAGTTTACACGACAGGTTATTCCCTTTTTAGTATTAAAAGCACTCCAAACTGGTCCCAGTCCTTGTCGCGAGCAATGTGCAACTCTACAAATCTTCTGGCTCAATGGCTGCTTGGATTGTTTGGATTGACGCGCGAAAAACTTCAAAAAGTGACAACACAAGCAAAATTAGGAAAATAAAATCATCATCTAAAATTAGGGTCAGCAGCAAGAAGCGACAAGCAGCATTGCTACTCCTCCCGGGTTGAGATCTAGATAATAATCCATCCCAGGTTTTTCTCCTGAGGCACTGCCAAAGTAGAACACAAAACAAAGGCATGGGCTAGCATGTACTCTAAATGTTTCGATCTCAAGTGCAACGCGTTTAACCTATGCAGTGTAGTTCACAACAAAGCTTTGCTCTTAGAATAATTGCAGGGTGCCCGATGGCTCTTATGTAAGAAGTATTAGGTTCCCTGCTCTTAAAAGCTTTCATAAAAGCAAAGTTATACAAGCCGTCTAAAGACAAAATCAAGTCGCCGTGGCACCCGCCAAGTTCTGCTAGGGCACAGCTTTGCAACCACTGCAAAGTTGCGAGCCATATGTTACGCAGTACCTGAGTTTTTATCCTTCACTGGTTATTTGACATCCTTTAGCTCGATAGCATTCGCCGTCTTTAAGATAGAGAATGCCGCCTGGTTAGCTCAGTTGGTAGAGCGCCGGACTGCTGTGCGGGAGGTCGTGGGTTCGAACCCCAGACCGTCCCAATACTCAGGGTCTTAAAATAACTGAGGAGAATGTGCTGCCTTTGTAATTACATCTGCAAATGGTTAGACATTCTAGTCTTCTCGGAAAAGGACGATAAACCGTAGGTCCCGTCTCCTGTATCTTCAGTCTTATAACAGGGGACGTTAAAGAACCCACACACTATTCGCAAAGAGGCACGAAGGCAGGGCACGAAGTTCCCGGTGTTGTGGTCTGGCCTTTGTGTAGTAAATTACAGTATGTGTACAGCGCATTTGAACATTACATATGAAAAAGCGCTATATAAATTGATTATAATTATTATCATTATCATTATTAGCATTTTGAATTTCGGAGTGCACGCCACATGAGATCAAAGATGGCCACCAGGAGGCTGTGAAGTTTTCTTAAAAAATCCCTCATCCTGCGATTTTTAACAATCTGAACAGTTGAGATTTGCGAGAAGTGTTTATGTGAATGTTTACTTGTTCAAGATGGTGATCTGACCGCTTTTTTGTAGCAGAATTTAATGCCAGATGTTTTCATTGACTTCCGGCCCCCACGTTAGTGTCCAAGCAGTTTTGCTCCAACGTGGCGTTTCCATACACAAATTCCTGTGCTCTCTAAATTTTCGTGAATCATTTTGACGGATAACTCCAGCACGGAATAACGTACAGACTTGAGACTTGGACAAGTAGTTTATATAATAGTTTTCTACAACCTGTATATTCTTAATTTTTTTTACTCAGTATTTTTTTTTGCGGCGTGACAGTGAAAACCACCTATAGTTGTGCCATGCCATTGCGCGCAATGTTAAAGATAGTGGACAACTGTTGCAGAAGTAAGACGTGATTATAATTCTAAAAAAATGCGCTTGTAACGGTTTCAAGGGTGGACATACGGTGCAGTTTAGAAATCGTGTACGCGTGTTCGGGCCTCTAAATTGTATATGATATACGTACCTGTTCTTTAAGCAGCAGAAAAAAAGCCAGGGAGAACGCAAATATCATCGGAATGAATATAACCAGGACTTTAAACAAGGATTTAGTGACTTCGATGAACATCGAAATGTAAATACCAAAGTGAGCGAAACCTCGGAGGAACAAAATCAGACTCGTGTAGGACAGGAATATAACAATCGTCGCCAAAGGCCACAATGCCATGGATTCACTGAAAATGTTCCGTCCCTCCAAGTAAGGTACGACGTAGAAAAAAGCAGTGATGTAGCAACTCCATTCGATGTAGTTTGTAAAATGAGTAAAATATCTCCACTTCTGAATGGAAATTTGGTACAGTTCCTTTATCATATGAATGCAGATAAAGATCACAATCAAAAAAGGAACTCCAGTTGAAAACGTCGTTTTGTGACGGAAAATTTTGTCATCTTCATCTGTGGCGTTTAACGCACTGGGGGATAACACACGTTGCTTCTGCCGTTCTGTAATGGCGAATGTTGTCACCAGGAGAACAAAGGCGAAGTATGTCAAAAAGTTCAGCCAGAACAAAGGTCTGCCCAAGGTTGACCACTTCCACTGGAGAAGAGCTTGCGTTAAGGGGTGCATGAGAAGACTTTCGCGTTCAAATTCAACCATGGTAGCTGGGGCAAAGAAGCGTCGTCTTTTATCTTCTTTATCGCCTTGGTCTGCAATAAGTCTGAAGTCAAAGGTCACGGAGTATTCAGGGTCGCCTCGTGGATGGTCAGAATATGTCACACATCTATCCATGACCATCTCGGCAAGTTTAGGCATGCTTTGGATAAGGTTCTCCATTGGGCTTGCTCCACTATCCACTGTGTACTGAAAAAAGCTCATCCACCTGGAAGAGCAAAGAATAAAAGAAAATGGTTTGTTAGCAAAGTTAAAGTAATCAGACGCTTTTTAATCGTAGCCATCCAGAGACTACCAAAGAATGAACCCGATGTCTTCATCACATTGATGTCCTTGTAATGAACTAGGGTATACTCGCATGCTTCGCTCTCGATCAAGGCGCAAAGAGCTAGACCTGAAAAATTTCTTTGAGGTTTTCCCTAAACAGTAACATTTGAAGTATTTCACTTAATAATAATTTAACCGCGCGCGCTTTTACTAAGGTCGCAACAAAGCCAAATGATCTCAGCACGTGTTGCGTGCCTAGATTCTGGGCATTCAAACGAAGCACACTTACTTGTCGTTCTTGATCAGAACCTCGGCCAACTTCTCCATGCCGCATTCAATGGCTACATCCAAACACGTCAACTTCTTCTTATTTCGTACAGTGATGTCAGCACCACGTGATAGAATAAGCTCTAAAACGCGCACGTGACCGTATTTGGCAGCCACGTGAAGCGCTGTGTTGCCTTCTTGATCAGCTAATTCCATGAAACGCGTGGAGTGATGCCCGAGCAATACTTCAGTGGTGCAGACGCACCCGCCAGCGGCGCAATGGTGTAAGGCTGTCCAGCGGTTGCTGTCTCTTATGATGGGGTTCGCACCCATGTGCAAGAGTAAAGTGCAGGTTTCCCTATCAAATTGGCAGGAAAAGTGCAATGAGTAGCCTGCATCAAATGTGCTACGACAACTGAAACAAAGTGAATTCACTCGTGTAATACAAGCACAGAGTACCAACAAATGTACCAAAGTGGTACCAAAAAAGTAAATGTATATTTATAGTGGTCATACTCTTAGCTTCGAGACAGCTAGTTTTCGGGCATGCCACTCAAATAAAGGAAACAAATCTTTAAAATAAACATACATGTAACATAGTAAAAATCCCAATTAGCAGGAGGAAGATCAGTCGGCTATTTACAATGGTAGGCGTGTCAGCGAGTGGTAGGGTAGAAGGCGTGCACCCGGGATCTCCGGATTACAAGACCAGCCACCTATGACCCTTCAACCACGCTGCAACCAATGTAGCTTCCCTTCCAGATAAGGGCTTAGTCGTGGATTCGTCCCAGCTAAGAGAAAACCATACCGTCATTATGCGGGTGGGGAGCGAAAAAATAAGAGTCTGAGGTCCCATGAAAAGGTATAGTATTTATCTAATAATTATGATTATACCGCCATACCTGTGGCTTTCTCGCGCTGCCAGATGAAGAGGCGTGAGCCCGCGTTCATCTCTGTCATTAACATGTCCTCGTTCAGAAATACAGAGCTGCTCTACGCAGGTCACGTGACCGCTTTCGGCAGCAGCATGCAGCGGGGTCCTGTCAAACACGTCTTTAGGTGACACAAAGCACTTCTTCTCCATCAGCAATTGAAGTGTCTGAAAGTTAACAAGAGAATCAAGTAAGTTTATAGTTATATTCCCAGGCTGGACTATAAAATAGCCTTGGATAGCCTTTCTCGCAGCCGTTACTTAGATCGTCACGCAACGCTCCTCTCTAGTGGAAAGAAGCGTTGCGTGACCACGTCACTTCGGCTGCGAAGGTAGCTACTGTATGTCTCGGATAGAACGAAAGTTATTTTATATATCCTTTCTTGTTTCATTTTTCCCTTTTTCTCTTTTCAGATTGAGATCCAACTTATTTGCAGTAAAGCAAAACGAAACTGAGAAACTTAAAATATAACCCAACCGCTGACACAAAATTAATGATAGTTAACAATTATCTCATTCTTACTAATTTCGCAAGTATTAATTTTAGCGGTTGCAAGAAAAATTTGAGCAAAAGTGTATTAAATTTCGCGATTTTGTCAGTGTTTTCTGGATCAGTCGTCAATGGCTAAGGAACTACTGGAAATATACAAAGTCCTGGTTCAATGTTAACACAAGGAGCCTGCCAACGGAAACTTTGGTGACTGTACTAAAGAGGTCTTGGCCGACTTACAAGCTGAAGAAAACGGTAATCAGAGGAAGGGTGATAGTCGAAAACAAGACGGAAAGATATTTTTAAGGAGGAAAAGTTGCAGTTCCAAAACATTAAAAATTTTTATTGTTTTGATACAAAATATGGTATTAATTTTCGCATGTTTAAATTTCGCGCAATGCTTTTTTCGCGCGTATTAAATTTCGCGATTATTGTAAAATCGCGAAAATTAGTACTCGCGAAAATAACTAAGAATAAGGTATTCACCGAAATGGAGGTGAATAGTACTTTGCTATTCAGCGCGCGCGAAAAGCACTATTCACTTGTGTGGTATATACTAATTAACAACTAGTAATAATCATGGATTAGCGGATTGCGTTCGAGACAATTTTCGTCGTCTTTACACGACTTACCTCCAAAGACGCGAACACAAGCACGTCGAAGAACATGAACAACTTCGTTGTTTATGCGCATCCTTACTGTGCACGTAATTCATGTCGCAATAATTAAGCGCGCGCTGATGGTCGCCGTTGCGTTCACTTCGCTTGCAGCTTTTAAATAGCCGGTAACCCCCAATTTTATTACACTTCTGACATGGGTAACTCATAATCTCACAAAGGTGAAAGTTTTACAAAAAAGTCAATGTGGGAAGATTTTCGCGCGGACGTACTAAACTTCAAAGCGACACACGAAATGATTCACTCGATTTCCACTTTTTTCGAGTTCAATGGCTGACTTAAACTCTACTTCCCTGGATGATATGCTTCCCATGACATTTTCGGTATTATTTTAACTTCGGGTACACGTTCCACGCATTAATTTTGTTTACACAAAAAATGCAAATTCGATGCCATTTTGATATGTGAGATTGAGGCCCTCTTCATGAGGTCGAGGTCACTTGTAGCAGTCCAAAAAGTCTCAAACGGTTATGGCATCAGGCGATCGATACCCGCGGGACTGAACCATAGAACCCGTGGGACTGACGTCGGGAAAACGACGCGATTAGTATGCGTTCTCCTTCGTCGAACGCAACTATTCACCATGCACTAGCCACTCACACTGAGGTGAATAGTTGTTAAGTAGTATATACGAAAACAGTGAGATAATATAGCCCGTAAGAATGATTTTTGACTATTTTATTCCCTTCAAAGATTACAATTTTCTCGCGCGCGTTTCTCGGAGGTGAATAGTTAACTATTATCCTGCGAAATCGCGCGGAATATCGCCTGATACTTAGCCGACGAGGCCGTAGGCCGAGTTGGCTAAAATCAGACGATATTCCGCAAGATTGAGTAGGATAATTGTTTTATTATTCAACAAATTGTCAACGAAACACATTTTGCACATAGAAAAACTGTTATTATGCAGCGCGTTGCAAGATTTCCGACGAATCTTCGCGACCTACGAATATCGCAGGATATCTGTTATGTACGGACGACAGATATCGTTAACATTTTGACCATATATGGGCAGCGCGCGCATCTGTTGAATAATAACAAAGGATATTCGGAGTTTGAGTAGCCAATCAGCGCGCGCCAAAAACGCTATCCATTGTTTTAGTATATACTAATACTTTATATCAATGAAACTTTACCTTCAAACTTCCTAAACGCGCAGCATAATGCAGTGGGGTTTGTAAATCCTTATCTCTTTCATTTATTAATTGGCCTTGATCCCTCTCGAGGAGCATGCGCAGAGTTTCCATCTGCTCGTGCATTACGGCAAGGTGTATACAGTTCCTAAAGGATGCGTCACATGACTTCAAATCAGCCCCAGATTCCAGGAGTAGCTCAGCAGTTCTCGTCCTGCCTCGTTTCACTGCTAAAACGAACGCGGTTTGATTTTCGTTGTCCTTGGCTTCGATGTCCGCTCCGTTGTTGAGCAAATATTTGACGGTATATACACGGTCAAACTCAGCAGACCTGAATGTGATAAATAATAAGGAGAACCCGGTTTTTTTTTACTTAACTGTGAGTACAATGAATGGCGTGCCCATGCGTCAAAAACGAAAAGTCACTTCCTCTTTTTCCTTAATTCATCAAAGTGAAAAGCACAAAAAAGGCGAAAATTCAAAATGGCCGCGCGGAACAAGAAAAAAGTCAAAAATGATGCGCGCATCTCGCTCCCTGTTTTTGTGTTATAGTTTTCCCTCTTGCGTTTGTTTTTGCTTTTCGCGCAATATAAACATGAATATGAAAAATAAATAGTTGAAAATCAATAATGGACATTTCGAAAAGGCTTCGACTGATTTCTAAGGAGATTGGATTTACACTTCAATGAAGCTTTAATGCTCATATTCTCAGGCCGGGTTCACACTATACTAGCGTCATAACGACGTAACGACAAGGTCACGCAAACGCAAAAACACTCCATGTTGATGTTTTATGTCACTATATGTCACCAGTGTGAACAACACGACATAATAACATAGCAGGAACGAGACGACATAACGACGTAAGGACGGGAATACTGATCTTTTTTATGTCGCTATCTCCATGTGATTTTGCCAATATGTTAGTATCCAATTATTGTCTGTCTTTGTCGATTATCGTCTTAGTATTTGTAATGTAGTGTGGGGATGCTGTTCAAAGGGACTGTCTCAGGGACTCTCTCAGAAACTACAAAAGCTATAGAACCCTGCTGCGCGTATCATTACCTTCTCTAATTATGATAGAAATACTGATGAACTCAGATCATGACTAATACACCACACGAGTACTACGAGTAACATACGGGTAACATACGAGTAACACACGGAACATACGGGTACATACGTATACAGGTACATACAGGTAACATACGAGTAACATACGGATAAATACGAGTAACATACGGATACATACGAGTAACATACGGATACATAAGGGTGCATACCAGTTCCTATTTCATTTAACGTTATTTTATCTTATTTTTCATTTTTATTTTATGCTCCCCCACCTCCCTTCCCTTCAACAAGGTTGCGTGACGAGCCCAAAGGGCAAAACGTGTTGCTGGATTTTACTGTGACGCAACGAAAAAGGAAGACACATACTAGTAAAAAAAGTCAAGAATTTGAAATGTTATAAGATCAATAGCTCATCTTGTTTGAATTCACTTACATACGAGTGCCAGACGTCAAAGCAATACGTATCTACCAGCCAAGCCGACTTAAGTGAAAATATAAAAAGTGACAGGCCAAACACGGCTCCCTGAAATATTGATCTTTTTTACTTTATCATGGCGTAACAGTGAAAACCAGCAATGCTCTTTGTCCTTTGGGCTCGTCACGCAATCTTTTTTGGAGGGGAGAGCGATGAGAAACGGGTTACATCATGACCAATATTTGATTTTTCGGTTATTGTTTTTTTACTCATATGCTACCTGTATGTAACCGTAAGTAACCGTATGTTTAGTTTGGTTTACTTGTGTTACATGAAATAAAATTAAAAAATAAAATAAAATAAAGTGAAATGAATTAGGAACTGGTATGCACCCGTTTGTGTCCTTATGTTACTGGTATGTTACGGGTAAGATCGTATGTAAGTATGTAAGAAGACGAGCTATTGATTTTATAACATTTCAAATTCTTGACTTTTTTACTAGTATGTGTCATACTTTTTCCTTGCGTGACAGTGAAATCCAGCAATACGTTTTGTCCTTTGGGCTCGTCGTGCAACCTTATTAAGCTGAAGAGGGGTGGGGGAGCATAAAATAAAAATGAAAAATAAGATAAAATAACGTTAAATGAAATAGGAACTGGTATGCACCCTTATGTATCCGTATGTTACTCGTATGTATCCGTATGTTACTCGTATGTTACCTGTATGTACCCGTATGTACCCGTATGTTCCGTGTGTTACTCGTATGTTACCCGTATGTTACTCGTAGTACTCGTGTGGTGTATTAGTCATGATCATGAACTCATACATTGTTTAAATTGGCACAAACTCGATCATCAAATTAAAGGGCCGTGAGTAATTAATCGATTTTGATTTTATAATGCTGTGAACAACCAGACTCCGAATTATTTGAGTTCTTGGTTTTTCCGCGTAATGAAGATAAGCTATCCATACCACAGCGAAGTTTTATCTATAGCGGGGCCGTGTTATGGAATAGTTTACCGAATGGAATAGTTTACCGAATGAAATAAAACTATCCAGCTCTCTTAACGAATTTAGGAACCGAAATTGAAAAATCAAACTTTCGCCCCGCGGATCATTTTGCATTTGTTTGTTTGTTTGCTTTTACTAGTAGTTAGCCTCTCTTAGTAAGTGTAGTTAGTGTTTTTATCCTTTGTTTTTATTCTGTTTTTGAAAGGAATTACCGTGTTAAAATAAAGTATTACCTTATCTTATCTACCTAGTACAACCAGAAACCCATAAGGTTTTCTGGTACAACGTCACAAGTTATATATCCCTCAATCAGTCATCTTCCCTTACCTATGGAGAGGAGTTCTCTGCAGCTCGTCCCTGCAATCAACTGGCGCACCGTGTGACATCAACAACTCTACCACATCCAAATGTCCGTAGGCAGCCGCTAGGTGCAAGGGCGTGTGTCGGTCAATGTGCGTCTCTCCATCCACCACGTCAGCTCCTTGACTGAGCAGAAGTTCTGCGATTTCCTTGTAGCCTTTGTGGCATGCTAAATGGAGGGCGGTGTTTTCCTCAAAATCAGGCGCATCGATGAAGTATGTAGGATTATCAAATTCAAGGGACGCTAGAATGACATAAAAAGGAAATGTAAGACGTTAGCAAAGCTAAGGGACGCGATGTGGGCTACTTGTACCAATAAAACGGCTGAACAAGTACATTCTGCGAAGGGGACTAGCTATTGCACGCAATATTGTAGATAGTGAACACATGGTGGAAAATTGTTATGCGCAATGTTGGCGGATAGTCCACAGCAAGTTTCTTCTAACATTAATGGCCTCAAAAAAATCACAAATCGTGTTTTAAGGGAGTCTGGCATCAGCGTTTTTGTAATAGGTTTCCACTCTTTTAAGGGGGGGGGGGGGGGATTTTCTGTTTAGTGTTACGCGCCTGTTACCAGCTAATTGGCTTTTCCCACCGGATTAGAAAGAAGACAGAGAAAAGGGCTAAGTAAATTGTCTCCAAAACAAACCTTCCTTGATTAAAAGCTGGACGATGTCTTTGTTCCCATGTAACGCAGCCAAATGCAAAGGGCTTTTCTCCTCCACAGTCTGCGCGCGAATATCCGCTCTATGCTCAAAGAAAAGCTCACACAGCTCGAAACTGCCACTCGCACAAGCGAGGTGAAACGGTGTGATTCCACTGTTATCTGGACAGTTAACAGACGATTGACTACTACTGAGTAGAAGCTTGGAAGTTTCTGCGCAGCCGTGACGCGCCGCGAAGTGAAGCGGAGTTGCGCCATCTGCGTCTTTCATGGACGGGTCAGCGTTATACTCCATTAACGTCTTCACCACCTCAAAACTGTTGTAGCTGTAGAGAAATATTATCAGTTCAGTTTGAGTAATGTGTCGGAGACCTAGTTCTTGACAAAATAAAGTAATGGGTTTAATTTCATTTTCCCTAACGAAAGGCTGCTTAGAGTATTGTCACTTCACAGGTTGGTAACGTAAAGTGGCGCCAACCCTATTAAAGAGAATGAGCTTGATTAAAAATAACGAACTTGCTCGCAGGCCACGAGACCTCTCTTATGCAGGCTACATAGCTGGGCATGGCCTGAGATACTGTATTTAGAGTAGTCATGCAGTGTGTCTTGCCGAAGGATGTATAGCCTGCGAGTAGGCTCACCTTGGGGCACCGCGCGAATATAACGGGGCAGGCGTGACTCGCGAGCGAAGCTCTCGCAGGCTAAAGGATGTAATCAATGTAAAATATTGACGGAATTATTGTGGATCGCCGGAGCTGCGGCGACCTTGTTTACTGCTTTGGATTCAGAAACGATTGGATTTCAGGATAAAACATCCGGGTTTGGGACCTATTCCTCTTATGTTAGAGCAAAGTTTGTCCGCTTCTTTCATGGCATTAGAATATGAAGGTCTATCACAATATGCGCATGTGTAGTTTCTTAATGAACTGGCTTGCAGTGCAGTCGTTTTTGCTGGGCGAGCACCTGAATTCAAAAACTCGCTTTTCAGCCTCCCTTGTCCGTTTTTCCCCTCGCTCTAACCCTCAAAGCGCTCGATGGAATATCAGGAAAGAACAAATTCGACGTAGAGATCAAGACGTTAAGTTGCTCTTATTTGTCGTTTCTCTTTTGTCCCAAGTTGGGTGAACTGTCAGAATTAATTTTCCAGGCTATAAGGCTTGACACTTAAATAAAGTTTTCATTCATTTCATTCATTCATTCATTCATTCATTAATAAAATTCATACATTCTAAATTCCAAATTGGCCTTTGTTTTCTTGGTTTGTTATGCTAAATTCCTGGTAAATTAGTCAAACTGTTAACGCTTCAATTGTTCACAGCGTGACAAGTTTATGTTAAACAGAATTAAGAGAAAAAAAAACAAAAACAATTTTTCTCGATTAAAATATATTAAGTACACTTTTTCTAGCTAAATTGTTAAAAAGTTCGAGCTTTCGACTGATTTGCTGCGGACTTCAAAGGGTGAATAGGTTTAATGGAAAACGGCGCATGGATAAAAGTGCAAGCTAGACAAAGCTTACAAAAATTACACAAAAAAATTAGGAATATTTGTCTAAATAGTGCGGAATTGGCCTGGTAACGTGCAAGAGTGACACAAGGGTTGTAGTTTGCCACGAGCTCTTGCTTGTCAATCATAGAATTGTCAAAGTCAATGCGATGGTCGTGCGACCAAGCACTATTCGCGATAATTTAAAAAAATAAATTATGTTACGAGTTTTATGATAGCCTTTGATTATTTAATTTATACAGGTATATAGAGAACTTAAAACTAGCTAACATTTAGAACACTCGCCCTTCAGATAAGCGATATTGAATTGCTGCTTTAAGTGTTATGGTGTCAACAGACATGAGGGACATGTCGCAAAGACGTCAAGCTAGTCGGGTCAAAATCTGGGTCAAAATCACAATACATATGCACATACATCATGTACATCTACGTACAAGGACAAGTGACACATAGCGACGGCCGGAAATGCGTCTGTGTTCGCAGGCTATAGCGACACGGACACGTACCATGAAACGTATCAGCGCGCATGGAAACGAGACGTTTTCTTGTGTGTAAACATGGTGTGATTTTGCCCCAGCTATATGTCGACATGATCCTACGCCATCACGTCCCTTCGAGCTGTCATTTGTTTTTAAAAATTGCGAGTCAGCATACATTTACAATATCAACTGTGAGGCGATAAAGAAATCGATTAGCATTCACCGCGGTTGCATTATTATTATATTAACCTGTCTGAACATGTTTATTTTACAAAACAAAGGGTTAAACAAATGTTAATTTGCATTTTACGCGGTTGAATTCGTTTGAAATAATGTTTTCGTGTTTTTTTTTTGTTTTTTTCGCTAAAATAGAGTTCCTGATAGGCGCCCATTACCAACCTGATAGGAAATTTATCGCGCAAAGTTTAAATAACTTACCGGACCGCTACGTGTAAAGCTGTGAGCAACTGTCGGCCCTGACAGTTGATATCCGCTTTGCTCTCCAACAACATAACAACCACTTCATTTTGATTTGCACTGGCAGCGTGATGCAGCGCTGTAAAGCCACTACTGTTGACAGCATTTACATCTTCCATTTGAGAATACTGCCGAACAAACTCTATCTTGTTCTCGCGGATCGCCTGTTGAAGGCTTAGAGAATTTCCGCTCACATTTAACCCGGCTAGCTCGAATGTTTCGTAAGCGAACTCTCGATGAACAGATATTCCTGGACTACCTTGCGACGACGAGGGAAATCGCTGTCGTTCCAGAAGCAACTGGCTATCATGATCCACGCCATTTTCCTTTGAGTGGGGCTTTGCCATCGTGGACACTGTCCGGGAAAGGATGAACTATTATTGAACAGCTAGTGCGGTGAAATGGTCAACGCAATAAAATTATATAATCCCGCCAGCCCACAAGTGTGCATATCAATAAGCTGGTTACTACGTGTTGGTATTTTGTATTGCCAGAAATTAATAAGTGACAAATGACGTCACGTCTGCTCATTTCCCTTGTGCTCTTTACCAGGGTCTTTTTCAAATAAATTACTTGGTCCAAAGCAACCGCGTCGGATCGGCCTGATCTCCGACACCTCAGGGAGGGAGGGGGTACAATCTCACGAGCATGAGAAGTTCGCACGCAGCAAGAATCCCGCTACGCGTACGCGTACCCGTTCAAGGCGTTCGGGATTTTTTGCCGGAAGAACGGCGGGTGAGAAAAAGGCTTGGGGTTTGAGGCGAGAAGGCGTCTATCCGACGTTTTTTTTTCCTTTACACTAGCCGCTCCTCCCCAAGGACGCCTAGAACAGCCTATGATGAACGCGCGGGATTCTCGCGGGATTATAAATATCCTGCAGAACAGACGATTTATTTTGCGGCTACCGGAAATCGTATGCAGGCTCTGAAAGGAATCACACATCCTCTCTATGTTTTTTTCGCGCGATCGACGAAAAATACGAGAAAATAGAGGGCTGTGAACAGTCTACCGGCGATATTTCCGGAACAATCGAATCCACTTTTTTGCCTTTCATAGAAAAGAGACTTAAGTCCCTTCAGCGTCACAAGCTAGTCACGAGCTGTCACAAAACGAAATAATATGCCACGTGATTTCATTGCCGCTTTTAGATATAAAGACAGTATTTTAGTTCCGCGCCGCTACATTGTGCCAGTCTTGGTGTCGAGCAAGGATCTTCTTGAGGAAATCTAAGAAAATATGTCAGTTGCTTCGTTACTTATACTCTGCTCAGCATTCTTAGCAATAGCCTCTGTTGCTGTGGCGATTGGTCACCGTGATTTACCCGAGGAACACATGAACGTGGTAAGATGAAAATCATTGTTTTTTTTTTTTGACTGATTGTTTGATTAGCATAAAAGTTCTCGATGCTAGCGACTTGATCGCAAAATTTTCAATTTGTGTAGCGTGTCTATGTTATCAATTTGACGAACTGATTTGTTGTCAGGACCGTAACTTGCTTTCATGAATCTAACGGATTGAATATATCCCGATTTATGCGCGACAGGCCTCTGCTGGTCTGAGCAGTGATTTCAGTGGTCCTCGATGTGATATGTACCGGCTATATTTTTTCACGGGCTTATAACTTTAAAATTGTTAGCTGTGACAAATTTCCACGCTGCATTCCTCAGTCTCAAGGGTAAATTGTGGCTTTCCGTACAGGCTTTGCAGTTCCGGTGTAGTCTAGAAAGAGAAAGTTAATGACGTCAATGCGAGCAGCATCACAACCTCAGGCTTCAGCGCCAAATAAAAAATGTCTAATGCTTCGTCGAGATGCTTCGGGTGAAGTGAAAATAATCGACTGGTATCTTGTCTAGCCTGTTACCAGACAACCCGTGGTAAAACGTTTTTCGATTTTCCTTTACACGCGAAATAATCGAGATAAATAAAATGTGTACCTTGACCTGGAATGGGTCACGTTGAAAACATCATCAACCGAATCTGGTCACGAAAAGCGCTTTGTCACGCCACAAAAATAGCCTGTGAACAGAGAGAAACGGCTTCAAATTAAAGATGATAGGTTTCTTCTGGTGAGGGCTCCGGGCGTACGGTTTATATTCTAAAGTGGAAAAAACGAAACCAATTCTAATATACAACCCACAATTTCCTGATCTTTGACAGACCCAAATCATTCATTACAATGGCTACCCAGCGGAAGAATACCACGTGACTACAGACGATGGTTACGTCATCACCATACAGAGAATACCTGCAGGACGAAAAGAAGTTTTCAGCGATGGTCCAAAGCCTGTGATTTTCCTTCAGCATGGACTTCTTTGTTCCTCATCAAACTGGGTCACAAATTTGCCAAACGAAAGTTTTGCCTTCATCTTGGCGGATGCAGGATTTGATGTGTGGCTGGGGAATGTTCGAGGCAATACGTATGGCCTTCATCATATCAAGTATCCAGTCGATTCTGATGAATTTTGGGATTTTAGGTAAGGTAGTACGTTCTGGCGGGCATCTCACAACTCTTTGACTCCAAAACCACTGAATAAAAAGGACTCCCAAAGGTTAAATCCCTGCTGATTTCTGTAAAAGCAACTTTCTGTTAAAAGTAACTGTGATACACGTACTTTACCACAATGAATTTTAAATTGGCGGAACTTGGGGGGAGGGGTTTTGAGTTCCGCGCTCCCTTCCTTCTTACTAAAATGTATAAGCCCCGAAGGGCGGTGGCAAGTAAGGACC
>NC_135760.1:908731-922441 GCF_052425735.1 Oculina patagonica
TTAGAAAAAATACATGGGGCTCTTTTTTGTGAAGCAATTGTTTACAATTTGCGTAATTAACGTCATTACAAATCCGCCCAGAAAACAAAGAAATATAACAAGGGAAATGAACGTGTTGAATTCAGCTACTTTGCTAAGTTTTTTTTAAAGAAAAAAAAAATCATATTAACCTAGCTTAAACATTTGATGCATTGAAAAGTTACCGTTTGTAAACATTTTTTAAATAATCAACTTATTTCTCCCATACCAAATTTAACAGTCTATCAACTCGTGAATTTATCGTATATATATCTTAAAGTTTATCAAGCTGTATTAAATTTGCCAGTGAGGAAATAATTTTTTTGTAATGTAAAGAAAGATCGCCAATTGGTCCCATGGAATAAGACTTTTGTAACTCAGTGTGCGGTTTAGAAGCCGAATATTTTTTTTCCTTTGTGACTAGAGCCAAAATAAAGCATCCTCAGGGATCTAGAAGAAAAACCTCTGATTCAGAAATAAACAAGCTATCCAGAGTTTTTCGTCATTTGCCTACAGTCTTCGGTCGTTATCCTAGCATTGGTAGTCAAACAAGCACGAAAGATACAGAGGCGATCCTGGCCGGCTTGAGATTTGTTCGCTTTTGGAATTTTTATTAAATAATGAAGATGGTAAATTTTTATTGTAGTATTAAGGGGATAGTTTACCCTCATGTTAGTTTTCAATCGTGAAATAAAGAACATCGAACAACTAAAATTTGTCTCCTTTTACATGTATCGCGATCTATATTGGGACTGCACTGAAAGTGCATTATAATAGTATAATTCAATCAAATAATTGTTGTGGTGGAAGATGTACTTCTTTTGATCCACGTTTGACTTCGACTCAAAAGTGGAGGTGGTCGTATACTGATACAAAAGAACGCTCTGAGATACAGTATTTCCATGCAGTGGGAAAATGGGGAACAATTTCCTTGTAAAGCTGGAATTATGACTACAAGCAGGTTTTTATTTTTATTTTATTTTGACCATGGATTCCCTATATTCCCGTGACTTCGTTAGTGTAGATTTATAGACGTTCATCACTTTTGAGAAATAAAATTGTGCTACGTACAATTTTAGTACCATTGGATACCGTACAGACCAGACTAAAAAAACAACACTTTAATTTTTTTTCAGTTTGACTAACACTAATTTAGAAAGCTAACGTTTCGAGCGTTAGGCAGCTTAGTCGGAAGGCAGACGCTCGAAAATTGACTCTTTTCCAAACCTGCCACGGGGACTGTTTATGAACTTCTTGTTTATTTTTTAGCAGCCTGCTCTCAGGCTAAAAGTAGTGTTTGTTCCTTCGAGAGCTTTTTTAAAAATATATCTGTTGAATCCCTCTGAGAATTGCAGGTATATGAAGGTTCTAATAGCTAACCGTGAGGGTCTATTATACTCTGGCGGTCTGGCGGTCTAAGCCATTTTCAGTTGAGTGGCGGTCTTATCTGCAGAAACATTGGTATTTATCTGGCGGTCTACGGTCAAGAAATTATCACGCGGTCTAGGGAAAATATAACTTCATGACGCGCAATTTTCGGCTTTCTAGTGTTTGTTGGCGGTCATTCAAGCGGTCACTTTATTTTCCATGAAACCTGCCTTCTAAAACTTCTCCCTATACAAAAGATTGCTTCTTAGACCAAGATGAATGGTAAAGTAAATTTCACACGTTTCTTGTGTCACTTACTTGATGTTAGAAAGACCACACGTGCAAACCCAACCCTCCAAACTTTTAACTTTGACGCTTCTTTAATAAATACCTTGCATTCTCTTGGTTTGAAAAAGAGCCCATTTGATGTCAAACCTTCTTTTGCGCAAGATAATGAATAGATTTAAGAAGTTATGCTCTGTTCTAACATTCTTGTGGTCTCTGGGAGAAAAAGTACGAATAAAGAGCTAACATATCGTAAGAATTTAAGGAATTTATTAAGTAGACTAATTTTTAAAAAAATAGTTAATGATAAAACTCGTTCTGCTATAACGGCAGCTTCGGTCTTAAGAAAAAAACGACAGCAGACTGCGGTCTAGAAAGAACAAAATGTTGCGGTCCGCAAACAGTACGACCCCCTATAATAGACCCTTTGGGCTTACTTGGGTAGTGAGTTCCTTATGCCGGCAACGAATCTTATTTGAGAGCAACAAATTGACCTCAGGTCTAGATTACAAATTCCTGCTTTGTTGGTGAGTTCCTTAGGGAACTCATGTTATCTTAGGGCAGCATATTGACCCTCGTGTTCGATTATTCTGTCTTACTTGGCTGGTGAGTTCCTTAAGAAACGCGTGTTATATGAGGACAGCATATTGACCTCGTGCTGGATTATTCTGTCTTACTTGGGTGGTAAGTTCCTTAGGGAACTCATGTTATCTTAGGGCAGCGTATGGTACCTCGGCTGGATTATTCTGTCTTATTTGGCTGGTGAGTTCCTAAGGAAACGCATGTTATCTGAGGACAGCTTACTGACCTCGTGCTGGATTATTCCGGCTTACTTGGGTGATAAGTTCCTTAAAGAACTCATGTTATATGAGGAGAGCATATTGACGGCTCGTTATGCTGGATTATTTTGTTTTACTTCGCTGGTAAGTTTCTTACGGAACTCATGTTATATGAGGACAGTATATTGACCTCTTGCTGGATTAATTATTCTGGCTTACGTGGCTGTGTGTGTTCCTTAGGAAGACTTATCTTATCTTAGGGCAGCCTATAAACCTCGTGCTGCATTATTCTGTCTTACTTGGCTGTTGAGTTCCTTAGGGAACTCATGTTATCTTAGGGAAAGCGTATTGACGTCGTGCTGGATTATTCTGTCTTACTTGGCTGGTGAGTTCCTTAGGGAACTCATGTTATGCGAGGTAGAGCATATTGACCTCGCGCTTGAATTTTCTGTCTTACTTGGGTGGTAAGTTCCTAATAGAACTCATGTTACTATGAGGAGAGCATATTGACCTCGTGCTGGATAACTCTGGCTAACTTGGGTGGCAAGTTCCTTATGGAACTTATGTTATATGAGGGCAGCATATTGACCTCGTGCTGGTTATGTACTTCTTACTTGCCTTGTGAGTTCCTTTACGAACTCTTGTTATCTTAGGGCAGCGTTTTGACCTCGTGCTGGATTATTTTGTCTTATCGTGGCTGGTGAGTTCCTTAGGGAACTCATGTTATCTGAGGGGAGCTTACTAGACCTCGTTCTCGATTATTCTGTCTTAGTTGGCTGGTGAGTTCCTTAGGGAACTCATGTTATATGAGGCCAGCATATTGATCCTCCGTGCTGGATTATTTTGTTTTACTTGGTTGGTGACTGAGTTCCTTATAGGGAACTCATGTTATCTAAGGGCAGCGTTTTGACCCCCTGATGAATTATTCTGTCTTTCTTGGCTGGTGAGTTCCTAAGGTAACTCATGTAACTCATGTTATATGAGGAGAGCATATTGACCTCTTGCTGTATTACCTTGTTCTTGAGGTCGACCTTGAGACATCCTTGCCCACATTTTAGTTTAATAGTATCCGTAGTGAAAATCAATTTGCGTTCGTTATCTGAAAAACATTGTTGTTTTAGGGGGCCCAAGCACTGTCTTAAATGAAAATATTCGATATTCAAGATAAATGCTAACGGTATGTTAATATCTCCTTGGTGGGGGGGACTCTGTAAAGTCCGAAAAGTAAATCTGCTCTACATTTTCAGCTGTTTGATCAGCTTTATGTTTAAATAAAAGAAAACAGTCTTATCATTATTTCGACTATTTTCTAACACATGCATATTTTTCTGGCGTATTTGGGTGGCAAGTTCCTTATGGAACTTATGTTATATGAGGACAGCATATTGACCTCGTGCTGGATTATTGTGTTTTACTTGGTTGGGGAGTTCCTTAGGGAACTCATGTTATCTTAGGGAAGCGTATTGACCTTGTGCTGGATTATTCTGTCTTACTTAGTTGGTGAGTTCCTTAGGGAACTCATGTTATGCGAGGACAGCATATTGACCTCGTTCTGGAATTTTCTGGCTTACTAGCTTGGGTGGTAAGTTCATTATAGAACTCATGTTATATGAGGGCAGCATATTGACCTTGTTATTATGCACTCTTACTTGCCTTGTGAGTTCCTTAGGGAACTCATGTTATCTTAGGGCAGCGTTTGGACCTCGTGCTGGGTTATTCTGTCTTACTTGGCGAGTGACTTCCTTTGGGAACTCATGTTATCTTAGGGCAGCGTGTTGACCTCCTGCTGGAATATTCTGTCTTACTTGGCTAGTGAGCTCCTTAGGGAACTCATGTCATTTTAGGGCAGCGTATTGACCTCGTGCTGGATTATTCCGACTTACTTGGTTGGTGAGTTCCTAAGGGAACTCATGTTATATGAGGACAGCATATTGACCTCGTGCTGGAATTTTCTGGCTTACTTGGGTGGTAAGTTCATTATAGAACTCATGTTATATGAGGAGAGCATATTGACCACGTGCTGGATTATTCTGTTACTTCGCTGGTGAGTTCCTTAGGGAACTCATGTTATCTTAGGGCAGCGTTTGGACCTCGTGCTGGGTTATTCGGTCTCTCTTGGCGGGTGAGTTCACTCATGTTATTTTAGGGCATCGTATTGACCTTGGGCTAGATCTTTCTGTCTTTCTTGGCTGGTAAGTTCCTTAGGAGCTCATGTTATATGAGGACAGCATATTGACCGCGTGCTGGATTATTCTGTCTTACTTGGGTGGTAAGTTCCTTAGGGAACTCATGTTAACTTAGGGCAGCGTATGGTACTCGGCTGGATTATTCTGTCTTACTTGGCTGGTGAGTTCCTAAGGAAACGCATGTTATCTGAGGACAGCTTACTGACCTCGTGCTGGATTATTCCAGCTTACTTGGGTGATAATTTTCTTAAAGAACTCATGTTATATGAGGAGAGCACATTGACCTCGTGCTGGATTATTTTGTTTTACTTCGCTGGTAAGTTTCTTACGGAACTTATGTTATATGAGGACAGTATATTGACCTCTTGCTGGATTAATTATTCTGGCTTATTCCTGGCTGTTGTGTTCCTTAGAAGACTTATCTTATCTTAGGGCAGCCTATAAACCTCGTGCTTCATTATTCTGTCTTACTTGGTTGTTGAGTTCCTTAGGGAACTCATGTTATCTTAGGAAAGCGTATTGACGTCGTGCTGGATTATTCTGTCTTACTTGGTTGGTGAGTTCCTTAGGGAACTCATGTTATGCGAGGACAGCATATTGACCTCGCGCTTGAATTTTCGGGCTTACTTGGGTGGTAAGTTCATAATAGAACTCATGTTATATGAGGAAAGCATATTGACCTCGTGCTGGATGACTCTGGCTAACTTGGTCGGCAAGTTCCTTATGGAACTCATGTTACATAAGGGCAGCATATTGACCTCGTGCTGGATTATGTACTTTTACTTGCCTTGTGAGTTCCTTTTCGAACACTTGTTATCTAAGGGCAGCGTATTGACCTCGTACTGGATTATTCTGTCTTTCGTGGCTGGTGAGTTCCTTAGCGAACTCTTGTTATCTTAGGGCAGCGTTTTGACCTCGTGCTGGATTATTTTGTCTTTCGTGGCTGGTGAGTTCCTTATGGAACTCATGTTATCTGAGGGGAGCTTACTAGACCTCGTTCTCGATTATTCTGTCTTAGTTGGCTGGTGAGTTCCTTAGGGAACTCATGTTATATGAGGCCAGCATATTGACCTCCTGTTGGATTATTTTGTTTTACTTGGTTGGTGAGTTCCTTAAGGAACTCATGTTATCTAAGTGCAGCGTTTTGACCTCCTGATGAATTACCGTAGAATTCCGGTTATAAGTCCTGGGCTTATACAACTTCGTAAGGGGTTTTGGGTGGGCTTATAAGCGGAGGGGCTTATATCCGGGAGGGCTTATAAGCGGAATGAAAAAAACGTTTCGAAACGAGCCCCGGGAGTGTTGATCGAAATACGTTTTTAAGTTAAAAACGCACAAAAAAGCGACATTTAGCGCTGTTCAGTACTGTCATCCGGAAGAGGAGGGCTTATATCCGGGGGGGGGGGGCTTATAATCGGAGGTCCTTTTTTGTTTCCAGGTAGATGGGCCTATAACCGGGAGGGCTTATAAGTGGGGGGGGGGGGGCTTATAACCGGAATTTTACGGTATTCTGTCTTTCTTGGCTGGTGAGTTCCTAAGGTAACTCATGTAACTCATGTTATATGAGGAGAGCATATTGACCTCTTGCTGGATTACCTTGTTCTTGAGGTCGACCTTGAGACATCCTTGCCCACATTTTAGTTTAATAGTATCCGTAGTGAAAATCAATTTGCGTTCGTTATCTGAAAAACATTGTTGTTTTAGGGGGCCCAAGCACTGTCTTAAATGAAAATATTCGATATTCAAGATAAATGCTAACGGTATGTTAATATCTCCTTGGTGGGGGGGACTCTGTAAAGTCCGAAAAGTAAATCTGCTCTACATTTTCAGCTGTTTGATCAGCTTTATGTTTAAATAAAAGAAAACAGTCTTATCATTATTTCGACTATTTTCTAACACATGCATATTTTTCTGGCGTATTTGGGTGGCAAGTTCCGTATGGAACTTATGTTATATGAGGACAGCATATTGACCTCGTGCTGGATTATTGTGTTTTACTTGGTTGGGGAGTTCCTTAGGGAACTCATGTTATCTTAGGGAAGCGTATTGACCTTGTGCTGGATTATTCTGTCTTACTTAGTTGGTGAGTTCCTTAGGGAACTCATGTTATGCGAGGACAGCATATTGACCTCGTTCTGGAATTTTCTGGCTTACTAGCTTGGGTGGTAAGTTCATTATAGAACTCATGTTATATGAGGGCAGCATATTGACCTTGTTATTATGCACTCTTACTTGCCTTGTGAGTTCCTTAGGGAACTCATGTTATCTTAGGGCAGCGTTTGGACCTCGTGCTGGGTTATTCTGTCTTACTTGGCGAGTGACTTCCTTTGGGAACTCATGTTATCTTTGGGCAGCGTGTTGACCATCATCATTCCCATGGAGCATAGGTCCACGGAAACCACTGCTCGCCATCGTGTTCTGTTTTGGGCTATCCTTTCAATCTGCCTCCAGGTGTAGCCTGCTTTGCTCGCCTCGTCATCTACCGTCCTCCTCCAGCTGTTTCTGGGACGGCCTCGGCTCCTCTTCCCCTGTGGGTTCCATCTCAGTGCCTGCTTGGTGACATTGCAGTTTGTTTTCCTGAGGGTGTGCCCAATCCAACCCCACTTTCGCCTTCTTGTCTGGATGTTGATCCTTTCCTGCTCAGTTGTTGTCCAAAGCTCTTCATTTGTTATGACCTCTGGCCAGTGGATGCCCATGATGGATCTCAGGCATTTGTTGATAAAGGTCTGCAGTTTGGCGGAGTTCGCTTTTTTTACTCTCCACGTTTCAGAGCCGTAAAGGAGGACTGACTTTACGTTGGTATTAAATAACCGTAGTTTGGTCTTTCTGGAAATCACTTTTGATCTCCAAACAGGTGTCAAGATGGTGAATGCAGTTCTTGCCTTTCCGATCCTCACTCGTACGTCCTGATCAGATCCACCGTCCTTGCTGATGTTACTTCCAAGGTACGCAAAGTCCTCCACCTCGTCGATTTCATCCTCATCTAGTTCTATCCTATCTGCATTCTTGGTGTTAAACCTCATCACCTTCGTCTTGGATTTGCTGATCCTAAGGCCCGTCTGCATTGAGATCTTTGCCAGTCTTGTTAGCTTGGATTGCATGCTCCTGTGGTTATGTGAAAGAAGGGCAATGTCGTCAGCGAAGTCAAGATCTTCTAACCGGGTCATGAGTGTCCACTGAATGCCATCCTGATGTTTTTCTGTCGTCCTCCGCATTATCCAGTCGATGACAAGCAGGAACAAGAAGGGCGACAGCAAGCAACCCTGGCGCACTCCAGTGAGCATCTCAAACAGTTCTGAAAGAACTCCGTTGTGGATGACTCTACAGGTGCACTTCTCATAGGTCTTCTGTATAAGAGTGATGTATTTCTCTGGGATGCCATAGTGGCGTAGCAGCTTCCACAACACTTCCCTATCAACGCTATCGAATGCCTTCTCATAGTCCACAAAGGTCGCATAAACAGGAGAGTTCCACTCTAAAGACTGTTCCAAGATGATCCTCAGGGTAGCAATTTGATCTGTGCATGACCTATCTTTCCTGAACCCAGCCTGTTCTTCTCTCAACCGTTTGTCCACCTCTACTTTCAACCTCTCCAGAATTATCCTATTCAGTACTTTTCCGGCCGTTGACAGCAGCATGATTCCTCTCCAGTTCTTACATTCCTTCAGATCTCCCTTCTTTGGAAGTTTGATTAGGTAGCCCTCTTTCCAATCATCTGGTATCTCGTTCGTTTCCCAGATCTTGCCAAACAGTTCATACAGCATTTTGGTCGAGGTGTTTAGATCTGCCTTGATGGCTTCTGATGGTATGCCATCGGGACCAGCTGCTTTTCCATTCTTCAGTTGTCTGATAGCTCTCTTGATCTCTGCTTCACTTGGCTTACTCTCGCTGACCTGCAAAGGTGTGTTGGCTGGTTGTATGTCAGGCAGCTCGCTTGGCGGAGGTCTATTGAGTAGTTCTTTGATATGATCTGCCACCTTTTTCGCTGTTCTTCTTGGTCAGTGAGCAACTCTCCGTTCTTGTCTCTGACAGGTCTTTCCGGGATCTTTCTATCACCTGCCAGTTTTCTTGTGATGGAATATAGCTCTTTTGCATCGCCTCTGCCTGATGCCTCCTCTGCCTGTCGCGCGAGGTCTTCCACAAAGTTCCTTCGGTCGTTTCTGATGCTACGTTTAACTTCCTTGTTGACTTCCGAGTATCTGATGCGAGCTTCTGCTTTCTTAGCTCGTGTTCTGCTGTGATTCAGCGTCTCCTTCACCTTCTTCATGGCTTCACTCATGTTATTTTAGGGCATCGTATTGACCTTGGGCTAGATCTTTCTGTCTTTCTTGGCTGGTAAGTTCCTTAGGAGCTCATGTTATATGAGGACAGCATATTGACCTCGTGCTGGATTATTCTGTCTTACTTGGGTGGTAAGTTCCTTAGGGAACTCATGTTATCTTAGGGCAGCGTATGGTACTCGGCTGGATTATTCTGTCTTACTTGGCTGGTGAGTTCCTAAGGAAACTCATGTTATCTGAGGACAGCTTACTGACCTCGTGCTGGATTATTCCGGCTTACTTGGGTGATAAGTTCCTTAAAGAACTCATGTTATATGAGGAGAGCATATTGACCTCGTGCTGGATTATTTTGTTTTACTTCGCTGGTAAGTTTCTTACGGAACTCATGTTATATGAGGACAGCATATTGACCTCGTTATTATGCACTCTTACCTGCCTTGTGAGTTCCTTAGGGAACTCATGTTATCTTAGGGCAGCGTTTGGACCTCGTGCTGGGTTATTCTGTCTTACTTGGCGAGCGACTTCCTTTGGGAACTCGTTATCTTAGGGCAGCGTGTTGACCTCCTGCTGGAATATTCTGTCTTACTTGGCTAGTAAGTTCCTTAGGGAACTCATGTCATTTAGGGCAGCGTATTGACCTCGTGCTGGATTATTCCGTCTTACTTGGTTGGTGAGTTCCTAAGGGAACTCATGTTATATGAGGACAGCATATTGACCTCGTGCTGGAAGTTTCTGGCTAACTTGGGTGGTAAGTTCATTATAGAACTCATGTTATATGAGGAGAGCATATTGACCACGTGCTGGATTATTCTGTTACTTCGCTGGTGAGTTCCTTAGGGAACTCATGTTATCTTAGGGCAGCGTTTGGACCTCGTGCTGGGTTATTCGGTCTCTCTTGGCGGGTGAGTTCACTCATGTTTTTTTAGGGCATCGTATTGACCTTGGGCTAGATCTTTCTGTCTTTCTTGGCTGGTAAGTTCCTTAGGAGCTCATGTTATATGAGGACAGCATATTGACCTCGTGCTTGATTATTCTGTCTTTCTTGGGCGGTGAGTTCCTTATGGAACTCACGTTATCTGAGGGGAGCATACTGAACTCGTGTTCGATTATTCTCTTAGTTGGCTGGTGAGTTCCTTAGGGAGCTCATGTTATATGAGGACAGGGTATTGACCTCGTACTTGATTATTTTGTCTTACAGCGATTTGCGCTTAAAAGGGTGAAAATTTTCTTGACCTGGTTTTGTCAAATCCAGACATATGTTTCAATAGTATGACCGGAAAGGCCTGAATGAGCTTCTCGAGTTTCAATCAATCATTTTCTGTGCATCTAGAGAAAATCTAGGCTTTCCCTGCTCCAGTGTAACATTCACTAGCATTAATGTTTCAATAGTATGACCGGAAAGGCCAAGAATGAGCTTCTCGAGTTACAATCAATCATTTTCTGTGCATCTAGAGAGAAATCAGGGCTTTCCCTGCTCTAGTGTAATATTCACTAGCATTATATGTCTGGATTTATCAAAACCGAGTCAAAGAAAAGTCACGTCAGTTTTCTTGAACAAGTACATTACTGCGCGAATTGGTTTAAAACGCAACAAGAGGGAAAAAAGAAAGACAGCGCTGAAAGGTAGAGAAGAGAGAGGAGAAGAGAGAAAAAGATTAACATTCCCTTAAGTTTTTATATCTTCGAGTTCGGAGATACTTTCTTGCGACTGGAGATTATTCTGTCTAACTTGGCTGGTGAGTTCCTTAGAGAACTCATGTTATCGTGGGGCAGCGTTATGACATCGTGAGGTCAGCATATTGACCTCGTGCTGGATTATTCTGGGTTACTTGGCTGGTGAGTTCCTTAGGGAATTCATGTTATACGAGGTGATGATATTGACCTCGTTCTGGATTATTCTGTCCTACCTCGTTGGTGAGTTCCTTAGGGAACTCATGTTATATGAAGACAGCATATTGACTTCCTGCCGTATTATTCTGGCTTACTTGGGTGGCAATTCCTAATAGAACTCATGTTATGTGAGGAAAGCATATTGACCTCGTGCTGGATTATTCTGTGATACTTGGCCGATGAGTTCCTCTGGGAACTCATGCTATATTACGACAGCATATTGACCTCGTGCTGGATTATTCTGTCTTACTTGGGTGGCAAGTTCCTTATTGAACTAGAGTTATATGAGGACAGGATATTGACCTCCGGCTGGATTATTCTGTTTTACTTGGCTGGTAAGTTCGTAGCGAACTCATGTTATCTTAGGGCAGCGTATTGACCTCGTGCTGGATTATTCCCTCTTTCTTGGGCGGTGAATTCCTTATGGAACTCACGTTTTCTAAGGACAACTTATCGACCTCGTTCTAGATTTTTCTGTCTTATTTGGCTTGTGAGTTCCTTATGGAACTCACGTTATCTAAGAACAGGATATTGACCTCGTGCTAGATTATTCTGTTTTACTTGGCTGGTAAGTTCGTAGCGAACTCATGTTATCTTAGGGCAGCGTATTGACCTCGTGCTGGATTATTCCCTCTTTCTTGGGCGGTGAATTCCTTATGGAACTCATGTTTTCTAAGGACAGCTTATCGACCTCGTTCTAGATTTTTCTGTCTTATTTGGCTTGTGAGTTCCTTATGGAACTCACGTTATCTAAGAACAGGATATTGACCTCGTGCTAGATTATTCTGTTTTACTTGGCTGGTAAGTTCGTAGCGAACTCATGTTATCTTAGGGCAGCGTATTGACCTCGTGCTGGATTATTCCCTCTTTCTTGGGCGGTGAATTCCTTATGGAACTCATGTTTTCTAAGGACAGCTTATCGACCTCGTTCTAGATTTTTCTGTCTTATTTGGCTTGTGAGTTCCTTATGGAACTCACGTTATCTAAGAACAGGATATTGACCTCGTGCTAGATTATTCTGTTTTACTTGGCTGGTAAGTTCGTAGCGAACTCATGTTATCTTAGGGCAGCGTATTGACCTCGTGCTGGATTATTCCCTCTTTCTTGGGCGGTGAATTCCTTATGGAACTCACGTTATCTGAGGAGAGCATACTGACCTCGTGCTCGATTATTCTGTCTATGTTGGATGGTGAGTTCCTTAGGGAGCTCATGTGATATGAAGACAACATATTGACCTCGTGTTGGATTATTCTGGCCTACTTGGTTGGTAAAATCGTAATGGAATTCACGTTATCTTAGAACAGCGTATTGACCTCGTGCTAGATTTTTCTGTCTTATTTGTCTGGTGAGTTCCTTAGGGAACTCATGTTATGTTAGGGCAGCGTAAAGACCTCGTGGTAGATTATGCTGTCTTATTTGACTTGTGAGTTCCTTAGAAAACGCATGTTATCTTAGTTAGAGTTTTGACCTCGTGCTTGATTATTCTGTCTTACGTGCTGGTGAGTTCGTTATGGAACTCACGTTATCTTAGGAGAGCATACTGACCTCGTACTCGATTATTCTGTCTTAGTTGGGTGGCAAGTTCCTTAAAGAACTTATGTTATATGAGGACAGCATATTGACCTCGTGCTGTATTATTCTGTCTTACTTGGTTGGTGAGTTCCTTATGGAACTCATGTTATGCGAGGACAGCATATTGACCTCGTAATGCATTATTCTGGCTTACTTGGGTGGCAAATTCCTTATAGAACTCATGTTATATGAGGACAGCTTATTGATCTTGTGCTAGCGCTGGATTATTCTGTCTAACTTGGCTGTTGAGTTCCTTATGGAACTCACGTTTTCTAAGGACAGCTTATCGACCTCGTTCTAGATTTTTCTGTCTTATTTGGCTTGTGAGTTCCTTATGGAACTCACGTTATCTAAGAACAGGATATTGACCTCGTGCTCGATTATTCTGTCTTACTTGGGTGGCAAGTTCCTTATTGAACTAGAGTTATATGAGGACAGCATATTGACCTCCGGCTGGATTATTCTGTTTTACTTGGCTGGTAAGTTCGTAGCGAACTCATGTTATCTTAGGGCAGCGTATTGACCTCGTGCTGGATTATTCTGTCTTACTTGGGTGATGAGTTTCTTTTGAAGCTCATCTTATCTGAGAGAAGCATATTGACTTCGTGCTAGATTATTAATTCTTATTCGGGTGGTGAGTTTCTTTTTAAACTCACTTAATCTGAGGTCAGTATATTAACCTCGTGCTAAATTATTCTGTCTTACTTGGCTGGTGAGTTCCTTATGGAACTCATGTTATCCTAGGGCAGCATATTGGCGACGCTCCAAGAACGAGGTATACTCCATCTTGCGGGGTTTGCTGCGCACTGTAACTGTGACATTCCGTATCGATCATTAGATTGTCTCTTACTAGTGTCTGTCACGAGCATTTAAGAGAAGGGTGAATACTGGTTCGTGGATCGACGGATTTGACCTTAAAAAGCGGACGGATTGTGGATTTTTGCAATAGAGCTGATTCGCTGGTTTTGAAAATACAAAAGTTCGCAGATTAACTGAGAATTTTAGCCTGGATTCTGGACTCTTCATGTCATGAATTTAAGATACTAAACGAAGTTCGGATCATGCACTTCAGGGTATGTCTTCGTCGGTCTTTTGGTGGAATTGTCGCAAAAACCTAACAAGCAATGAAACGAAACTTCTTAAAAAGTGCAATATAAAACATCTACTGTCCGTAGTAGTGAAACTATACCACACAAAGTTTTCAAGTAATGGGGAATTGGATTTGAACGAAAATGGTGGCGGTTTGACGAATTTGACCAAAACATAACACGGATCGGCGGATTTGCTTACTCCCCCTCATTACTGAAAGCAAGTCACAATACAATACAATAC